>NC_056743.1:595993319-596285592 GCF_019279795.1 Protopterus annectens
AAAAATAAAAGCATGTAGACAAAAACACATAATTAATTACATCCGGTTTCTATTTATAGATGTCTGGCAGATATCACTGTGATTGTTTAAGCACACCTCAGCATTGCTTTACTCTGCACCGTGCCACGCAAACAAGTATTAACAGAAATCAAAATAAATAATTAATTACATCCAGTTTCTATTTTTAGATGTCTGGTAGGTATGTAAGTGCAGCTCAGCATTGCTGTGATCCACACCATGCAAATGGTTATAGAATATAAAAAAATACATAAAAATAAAATAAGAAATATTAAAATTCACACATATTTCTACACTAGCAGGGCACATTACAGTGATTCTTCTCCTATACATAGCATCTGTCCAGGAATTCCCTGGACAACCCACAACCATGCGACAGCCTCTACACTACTACCTACATGAATTCAATATCCCTGTTTATTTAGTTATTTTACCTTTGTTGACTGGGAGTGTCCAACTGAGCTAAAGCCCTTTTTTAGGAGAGGCCCGGGGAGAAAAGCATCATATTATATATACAATTTTCCAATATCAAGGCAATTTACAAACACATGCAGTAATACAAAATGCTTACAAATCAAAATGAGATTTTAACAGTACTATACAATGAATAAAAAGATGTATATCCCTAGGAAGTTACTTAAACATCATGAGTAGGTTCATATTTAGACTAGATGTTGTGTAGTACATGATCTATACCAGTTTCTCAAAAAGTGTTTGCAGAGTGAAGGGTAGGAAGATCGTATTAGAAGTAGTTAGTAGAATAAGGATAGAGTTAGTTGAAAAGGATAGAGGGTGATTAAAGGAGGGAAAAGTAAGGAGAAAGGTTAAAGATGGTTATTGTGTTAGAGAGATATATTCAGGGGAGTGAGAACAATGGCGTTGTCAAGCAGATTGGACCAAATTAAGTGTGTTCAGTGGACACATGCAAAATGGAGAGCTATGTATGGGATGATATTTTTTTTGTGGGAGAGGTGACCATTATTTTTTAAAGGTGAGTGTGGAATGTTGGGGAAGGGACATAGGTATGTGTGGGGGCGGTAAGTTGAGAAGGCGAGGAAGCTTTTACAGACAGACAAGAAAGCAGACAAGGTTGGTGTGTGACACAAGAACAGTGACTCTTAATCTGGGTAGATCACAACATTAACTGATGTTTGGAAGCCATACTACACAGTACTGCATACTTACATGCTTTAACTTGATTTACCATTTCGGCTAGGGAGTGACACAATACTAAAGAAGATGTCCCAGGTATGTCATACCTGACTGTTAAGACTGCAAACTCTGTAAATAATTTATTGTAAAATTACATTATGCATTAAATTATTACTTTGATGTTTTCCTACTAACCACATGATTGCCTTATCCCTACCAGGCAACCTGCGTGGGACTGGACATTGCAAACCCTCTCTTCTGCAGCTGTTGTAAGAGAAGCAAACCATTATGCTTAATAGTTTTGTACAGATTCAGCTTGTATATTTCTAAAGTACTACCAAACATACTCAGTTATCTGTGGGGTATGCCCAGCCATAGCTTCTTGGACCTAGGTGTCCAAGGTTCCCCTCTTCCCCTCTTCCTATGCCTTAGGTCATCATAGTGGTGATGATACTGCTCACCAGTGCAGGGGATACCAATAGCACTGGTAAGTTCCTTGGCCAACCAACTGTCTCAGACATACATTCTGAGCCATTTTAGTCAGCCTGGAGAAGCAGGGGTTCATAGTTGTTCACCAGGAGTCCAACAAACACTTTGCACTCCTGCACAACCCACCTCTGCACCTGAAAGCATGGTCCCTCACCAATACCACCAGACATATCAACAGCCAAGTGAGAATTCCAATGAATAGTGTGAAATTTCCATCTATTGGCCTTTATATAGGCTGCATTCCCTCCCTTACTCATCATACTGTAGCTTTCAAAACAGGGCCACACCACTAAGCATCACCCAAACTCGCACAAACCATGTTTATGCAGAGTTTAGCAACGTGCAAATGGGAGTAGACCACTGCCCATGTTTAAGCACACATTTTCACAGCAATAAATGGAAAACATATGACTGCTCAGGACTCAAACCCAGAACCTACTACACTGTAGGACATGACTCCACCTATCTAGCCACTTGGATAGTAAGTGTAAGTAGTATGTCTTCACATATAATGCTAAGATGCCTGTTAGTGTTGTGCATTGCTAAGCACAGCAGAACTACAATTGAATACATCCAGTTTCTATTTTTAGAAGTCTAGTGGATATCTACTGTAAGCATGGCTAAGAGCAGCTAAGCACTGCACTGCACCACACAACCAAGCAGGGAAAAATAAATAAATAAAATCAATTACATCCTGTTTCTACTTTTAGGCACATACAAGATGTCTTCTGTATATGTATAAGGGCAGCTCAGCATTGATAAGCACCAGGCTGCACCATGCAAACAAGCAGAAAAAACACCCCCTCAGACTTGATTACATCCTGTTTCTATTTTTAGATATATACCAGATGTCTACTGTATATGTATAAGTGCAGCTCAGCTTTGCTAAGCACTGCATCCCACCACACAAACATCACATAAATGTAAAAAAAACCTTTAAATTACAATTTCATGTAGTAAAATCTGTTGTTCACCTTTCAGTTCAGGCTAACAGGCTGAAAAGCATTGTGCTGTGCTTACTAACTGTCCAGAAGTTTTCTGGACAGTCCACAAGTATGCAATAAACTCTACACTGTTGCTTGCATGGATTCAATATCCATGTTACTGTGGTCTCCATCGACAGCACATCATGATTAATATGTATGGCATGCTGCCAAGGAGGAACCATGGCCGTGTACATGCATTTTGTGTAGGCTGTACATGGACCTTACATGGATTTTATTGAATCCTGGGGGGAGTCTTTAGAAATCACCTCTCATCTCTTTGACAAAGGCAGTGTTACTTGTGGCTAGTATGTAGGAAAAATTTGTCTCAGTTTCTTTTCATTTACATTAGTAGTATTACCTGTATCTGTTCCAGAATGATCCCTCTCTTTCATACCCATACAGTACTCATAAACCCCAAAGTGCTAAAGAAGCATGTAAAAGCAGCCTACAGCTTATCAACTTTTCTTAGAGTAGAAGCTTGAGAGGCAATTGCCATTAATGTCTTACTTCCTGGACTGATATCCACTTTACCTATTACAGCCAAAATATCAGCTCACAATATTACCATGCTACAAACAACTGAAAACAACATTTTGGGATTTACACATCTTGCCATCAAAAGGGAACATCAGTCATTACAATTCATTGGTTCATAGGTAAATACTAAGCTATCAGTCTGTAGACTGTTACAGCTCATGCCAGTAACCAGAGGACAGAATCAAATATTGTATCTGTAAGGTAAAGAGCTTAAACATTATGCCCTACTCATAAAGGTGGATGTCTTCTAACTGACACCAAGATCAATTACTTGTTAAATACTCTTTCAAACTTCTCAGAGACAAGTACTATCCACCTCTAGCTCACATGCTAACATCACGAGAAACCATCTAAACATTAAGAAGAACTGATAACCTTAATTTCGATTGACCTCAATATTTTTAGCTACATGTAAAAGATCTTTCACCAGATTTTATCCTGCTTACTGGAATAGTCTCCCTAAATATATCATGGCCACACAGACCTAAACTATTTAAGAAAAAAAAATAAAGCAACATCTGGAGGATGGGTTTAAATGCACTTCCTTCAGAGGCTCTGGATATAGTCACAGTAAAGCCTAATAATGTTCCCTTACTGCAACGCTGATAATATACCTGTCATTACCTTTATACATTGTATCTTAGAGGATCATCTAAACTGTAATGCTTAGCATTATTCTGAATGTATATTTATGTCTTGTATTCATACTTTATGATATACAACCTATCAGTGCCCAGGTTGTTGGAGTATGCATGTTTGGATGTAAGTTATAAGAGTTCTTCATATATGAAAATCCATAAATTGCACTTATGTTTAATTTGTACATTTTGTTCACGTAATTCATAAAACAGTTGTTGCTTCCTCATGGCCCAGGTTGTGGCTAATTAGGGTCAATGACCAGCATACTCATCAGCTTAAAAAATGAATGAATGAATGCATGAGTGAATAGTTAAATAAATAAACAAATAAATACATTAAATGATTTGTTGTACCTTAAAACTTTTACACCATAACATAAAGTTAATGCCTTGATGGGAATTCCCAGTGAACTAATGCCATCCTTGGTGTTTATTTTGCTTCTTTGGAAGCAACTTTGATAAGCAGGCATGGTATAAATATCTGAACTAGAATCATTATCATCATCAGCCCCCTTTTTTTCTCCATGTTTTTCTCCATGGGGTTGGGATATTGTGTTAACTGTTGCCAACTCTCTCAATTCAGTGCTACACTCCTGCATTCTTCAGCACTCATGCCTGACTTTCCTAGATCTTCTTTCACACAATCCATCCACCTCTTTGCTGGACATGTTCACTTCCTCTTACATTCTTCCTGTCTTTCCCAAATCTTCCTCACCAGATTGTCTTCTGCTTTTCTACACATGTGCCCAAACCACCACAATCTGTTCTCTTTGATCTTTTCTGCAAATGGAGCTACTTTGGCTTCTGCTCTTATGTCCTCATTTCTTTGGCTGTCCCACAGTGTGCATCCTACCACTTTTCTCAGGCACTTCATTTCCATCACCTCTAGCTTCTTCAACTGTTCTGCCTTTACTGCCCAGGTTTCTGTGCCATACAGTTGTACTGGTCACACCACTGTCTTGTACGCCTTACTTTTCAACTTCTTTGGCATTCTTCTGTCATAGACTATGCTTGATACTCTTCCAGTTGGCTGCAGCCCCTCTGATTCTAGCTTTGACTTCTTCATTCAGACTACCTTCTCCTCAACCACCCCTCCCAGATACTTGAAGCTGTTTACCTGTTCAACTATCTTCCCTTCTGTCTCTTTTCTCAGCTTCTTCTGATTTCCCCAATTTGCTACCATTACCACCATCTTATCTATGCTTAGTTTCATCCCATGTGCTTTCAGATTTGTATTTCATTCTCCTATCCTTTGCTGAAGTTCTAGCTCAGAGTCTGCCTGTACTGTTGCATCATCTGCATACAGCAGCTTTGTTGATCTGTCCGCTCCAACCTGTTTGCTAATGTAGTCCATCACCAGTATGAACAGCAGTGGGCTCAGAGCTGAACCCTGGTGTACACCCACTCCCACTGGGAACCCCTCTGGGAGGCTGAACACTGTTCATACTTGAGTAACTGGGTCCTTCTACACATCCTGCACTACTTCTAGCAGTGTTTCTGGGACTTCAAACCACTGCAGTACTGCACAGATCAGCTTTCCGGGGACCCTGTCATATGCTTTCTCCAAGTCTAGGAATGCCCAGCTGGACTCTTGCCTCATCTCTAGATTTTTCTCAAGTATCTGTCTCAATGCAAACATCGGGTCAATTGTGCTGCATCCTGATCTGAACCCAAACTACTCATCTCCCATCTTATATTCTACTACTCAGTATATCCATTTATCAATCACCCTCTTCAGAACTTTCATGCAATGTGGTAGGAGTTTGATGCCTCTGTACTGCCCACACTTGTGGATGTCACCTTTGTTCTTGTACACTGACACGAGTATGCTTATTCTCCAGTCATCTGGGATACACCTTTCTCTCCACACTGCTATAAGTACCCTCAGGAGCCATTTCTTCCCTATCTCAACCAGCATGTTTATCAAATCTGCTGTGACCTCATCTGATCCTGCTGCTTTCCCTGACTTCATTTTCCTTAGTGCTGTTTGTACTTCTTCTAAGGTGGGCTCCTCTTCTGGGCTCCTCTTCTTCTCTCATCGTAGGCTGTTTCTGGGCAGTACAGCTTCTGTGGGGTTTTCTTCATTCAGAAGCTGCTGGAAATTCTCCTTTCTTTTGCCTTTGATGTCCTGTGGACTAGTGAACAGGTTGTTCTTGGCATCTCTTATGAACGATGTCTGACTATCTTCTTTATCTTTCTATCTTTGCCTTGCAACCTGATATAGTTTTTTTGTGCCCCTTACTAAGTCACTTTCCAGAAGTTGGTAGAGTGCCTCCAATGCCCTATTCTTTGCTATTGCAGCTTCTTTCTTAGCTTCTTTGTTAGACAACCAGTAGTCCTTCCTAGCCTGGTCAGTCTTTGCTGTCTCTCACTTCTTCCTGCACTCCTTCTTTCTTTTGATTACTTCCTGGACTTCTGCATTCCATCACCAGCTTTCCTTATGTACCTTATTTCCATACCTGGCTCGGCCACATATCTTTTCTGTAGTCCTAACACATGCTGTTTTAGGCGGTGCCACTCTCCTTCAACTCCACCTATTTCCTCCTCTTCTTGGGGTGATAGAGCCCTGAGTAATTCCTTGAACTGCTGTACTTTCTCTCCAGTCAACTCCCAGGTCTTTAGCCTGATCTCTGTTGAACTTAGAGCCTTCTCTGACCACTGCTTGCAGCTGATTGTAGCAACTAATGGTTTAGGCTGTGGGTCGACTGTTTCACTGGAGATGACTTTGCAATCATGGATTCAATCCCAGTGCCTTTTCCTTACTAGTAAGAAGTCTACCTGAGTTGCATGATGGTTACTCGTGTATGTGATCTTCTGACTGTTTATCTTTCTGAACCATGTGTTGGCTACTATCAAGCCATTTGCCAGATAGAAGTCTAGAGTGGCTTCTCCTACTTTATTCCTGTTACCTCACCCATGTGGACCCAGGCAGTCCTCATATCCTGTTCTGTCTGTCCCGATATGTGCATTCAAGCGACCCATTATAGATACTAATTCATGTTGTCCTGCTTTATCTAGTAGGCCCTACAGCTGCTGTCTGAATGCACTATTTTTCTCACTATCACAACCTTGCTGTGGGGCATAGACTGAGATTATGAAAACTGCCCTATCATTATGATGGAGTCTGATTTCCATGAGTCTGTCATTAATTCTGATGATATCCCTCACTGCCTTCTGATGCCTCTCTCTCTCACCACAATTCCTACACCATTTCTAGCCTGTGCCCCATCTGAGTAGTAGAGTCAGGATCCCAAGCCAAGTGGCTTTGCTGCACTGCCCTTCCATCTCATCTCTTGGATACAGAGGATGTCCAGCCTTCTTCGTATCATCATGTCATCCACTTACAAGCTGCGTCCTGTCACTAAACCTACATTAAGCATAGCAATTCTCGGTTCATGTTTGGCAGATTGGTTGGTTTTACGCCCAGCTTTCGCTCAGAGATATCCCAGGTAACCCAGGCTGGGTAACTAGACCAGATGGCTTAATGGTTGAAGTCTTTGGCTCCAAGATACAAGGTTCGATCCTGACCTCAGACCAATGCCTGTTGAACTAGAATGGCATCAATTTAATTCCTTACTATACATAATCTATCATCTAATACTTAATACCTTCAGCTCCCCTTTCAGTGCTTTAGTGACTAGTCTGTCGTTAAATGCACATCTGCTTAGAACAGAGCTATCCAAAATGAATCCATTACACAAAAATAATCTCCAACTTACATCAGGAATTAAACTATTGCAACTGCAGCATCTACAAAATACAATACCATCATATAAAGCTGCAAAACGTAGCAATCAAAATAAATAAATACCATTTTTACAGGGGCATTGCACCTCCTTATGGGGGAGTCTGAACTAATACCCCCAGGTTCTGAATTTGCTATCACTGATATCATACAGACTTGAAGAAAAATAAAAATGGGAGAAAATCTCATTTTTTTCCAGTTTTCTCAGTCACACAGATTCAGAGATTCTCAATACAAAAAGTAAATTCAGATGCAATAAACCTTTAGTGTCATGAGCAGCTCATTAAATGACAATTTAAGTCTCAATAACATAACAGGTGACAAACCATAGTGCTCCTAGTAACCCAATAGTTGTATATACTGCAACACTCTATCTGCACATAAGTAAATAAAATGCAATTACTATTGTGTTATGTAAATCATTGTTACCCGTGTTGTATTTATGTAAACATGATTAAAGTAAAACATGATGCAATAAAACTGTTTAGAATATATAAAGATGGGTATCTGAGGGAAACTAGTTAGCTTTTTTGAGTGATAAACTGTTGTTTATTGAATGAAGCACTTTTCGTTTGCTTACAAAGCAAACTTCTTCAGATTAAACCAACAGATACAAAGTATCTAAATAAAAAGAAGATAAGAATGTGTCATGTGGTTACCTAGACCAATCAAGACACACAAAAACACACATTAAAAATACACTCCTTCTCTTAAAGAGCATTGCTAGTAACTGCTGAAATGCAAATACTGCTCTATACATTAGAAATGACAATAAGCAGGAATTTTTAACTCCTGCAGCCCATATCACTTGCTAAACTAGATGAAAAATTTCCTAAAACTACTTATTAAACACCACAATAAAAGTATATACACAAAACGCAGAAAATAACTTCAGCTAGGATGGTTGCAAATGTTACTAAGCAAATGATAAGCGCTTCATTCAATAAACAACAGTTTATCCCTCAGCTAAACTTTGCTGTTCCTGTTTGTTGCTTTTCCAGTTGTTCGTCTACGTGGCTATTAGTTTTCTACAGTCTTTCATGGTGTCTGGAATGGCTGCTAGCCAGAGTTTGTTTTCGTTAAGTCAGAATACATCCACTTTAGGAACGGATATCAATACTGCTCATAGTGATATGAGCAATATTTTGGACGTGATATCTTCGAAGATCCCGTCTATTTTTTCACATCTGGATCATTTGGATTAGACTCAACGTGAACTCCATGAGTCTCTCAGACTTCCTCATCTCTCTGTCTCCGGTAACGGTGAGGACAACCACCGGTTGAATAATCAATGGCTCCCTCGGTCTCTTGTTAGTCATAGCAACCAGGAAAGCTCTACAACAGCAAACGGAAGGTTAGACCAGCTAAAAACTTTTGCGGCAGCTATTGGAAGCACTTCTAGTGCAAATCTGGTAAAGAATGGTAATACTCAAGGGTCGAGCATTACATTGGACTTATCTTCCAATCACAATCAGCCACAATTACAACGTGACAGCTCATTACAAAATGGGCCTGGAGTTACCTCAGGGCTTATTGGTTTACCTTCTTTGACAACTTGGCTTGCAGGTGGTTTCTCATTGTCTAGTGGCTCACAGGTGGGCAGTGAAGGTGCACCGGCTGGAGGTAATACTTCATCTTTAAATTTGGTTACCAAGCTTAAATGTTTGGATATAAATCTAGTAAAACTAAAGAAAATGTCAACTTACTTTACATTTCTGGTTTGACAATCAAGTTATCAGAAATCTCTTATTTACTAAGTCAGATTGGATGGTGCAAGCCAAAGAATCCACGTACCAATGTGTAGTTTCTTTTGATGTTTTTCTTTTATCATTTCTTTCATTATGTATATTCATGCATGTATGTATCTTACTACCAAAGAAATTTCCACAGGCCAGAACCTATGTTCAGCAGTGACGTTAGAAGAAAAGCTCTAGAACAACAGAAGTAAAACAAACACAGCAGATACAGATAAAGCATAACTTTACAGTATAAAAGAACATAGCGCATGTATTCACAGTGTTACAGCTTGTATGGTGATAACAGCTAATGATAACTATGCACTTCATGCCATAGTACATGATGGGAATAAGCCCTGATTAAAAAACTGTTATTTACTTTTAAACATGATTGTAGGAGGGAACAGAGGATGGAAGGGAAGAGGGAAAGGAAAGGCTCCAGTTTAACAGATACTAGACATTCTTATATGATGGGGGTACATGAGGTAAGAGCCCCCCGATACCATAGTATATGTTGTATTAAGTCATATTATTTATAAAATTGTAAGTTTGTTTGTTTGTGTTTGTTTGTTTGTGTCTTTCTGCTTTTCCCGGTAAGGGGTCACCATAGCAGAACTCCGGTCCGCTAATGATTGGCAGTTCATTTTTACGTACCGGCTTGCCAGGCCTGATGCACAACCTTCAACGAAGGTACGCCCATTCACGCATGTCTCCACGCAGAAGACGCTCTAGCTGAGAATCGTACCGGACAGCATCTTGCTGTGAGGCGACAAGCTACCGCAGTACCACTACCGCGGGTCAACTCAGTAAGTGGAGTCCAAGGCTTGTACTTGGTGGAGGCATGTTCATCTGCTTGTTCTGCTAAAGCTAATGTGGTCAGTGAGACTGAATTGATCATTCCACTTTGGGATTGAAGTGTTGATTTATAATAGGATACTGTGAAGGGGTTAGACTTCAGAAGAAACAATAGGGCAAAAGTCTGTAACAGGTCAAAGAATATGATTTGTGTATTATCAACAATTATTCAACATAAAGCTAAGACTGCATAGCAGGTTGCTTAATTTTGAAATGGACACAAACACATAGTTACCAAATGTGATCCTTAACACTGGGCACTAGAAGTTGGCATAAACATTTAAGGATGAGCTAATAACAGCACAAAAGGATACTTGATTTTACTTTTTGATTTATACTTTCATTCTTTTTTTATTAAACAGAAGAAGATTGTATTAAATAACCATAAACATTCCAAACTAAGTACCTAGACATCAGAATGAAAAAGAGAAAATGAAAATGCATAGAACTATAAAACAGAAAATATATTACAATATTTCACGGCACATTGTAAACAAAAGACCATGTGTCATTTTACGACTTTATATCCAAATGCAAATTAGTCCATTTTTTTCAGTTTGTAAAACACTCTGCAAAGGTTTAATTTCAGCAAACCTTGTATGCCAGCCCTGATATATATGACAGTAATAAAAGTAATAATTTGTAGCTAAAGTAAAAGCTGCTGATGAGAATGACAAGGCAATGAGTAGTTAGCCTATGTACAAGCTATATTCCATGTAACAAGGACACAGTTTAGTAGAGGTAAGCCTTGTTGCTAGCACCATTAGGTATTAATAAAAGTGGTTCTAACAACTACAGAAGATAAAGACATTGAAGTAACCAAGACTTATGCCAGCATATGTAGCAGAAACAGTTGTTCCCCAGCCTGCACTTCAAAGTGGCTGACACCTGAGGGAGAGGTACATAAATGGAAGGGAGCTCTGCAGACACAGATAGTGAATTAGATTTTTTAAGGAGAAATCAAGCAGTGTCCTAGGATCAGCTAGGGATACAAGCTGGCAGATTTTCTTTACTGCAATTTGTAATTAATATGGATTTTTTTTTTAATTAAGGGTCAGTAAAGGGAAGGCAATGCTTGGAATTTTGGAAGAAATACATTGTTCATTAAGACAGTTCTTGATTCTAGTGAGAGCAAGCTACTTATACTGTAACAGACTTTCAGACATATAAGGACTATATTAACTGTTTGTAATTTATGGAACTTGAAAGTTAAAGGGCAGGATTCACAAAGCCTCCGTGTAAGAGTTATAACTCTTACACGGAGGCTGCAGTTAAACGGAGTGATGTCAGCATGCTCTGCATATTCATGAGAGCATGCTGAATCACACCTAAGGCTAACACGGTCCGTGTAAGACAGTAGGGGGCATGTCCGTAGGCCGAGCCCTGTAAGCGGACACGCTCCCAGAAGAGTAAAAGTGCCCAAAGTAAACACCCATGACAGAGTCCATGGAAATGTGAATAAACACAACACAACACATGTCCCCACAGACTACGAACATAAAATTTACAAATGAACATCACATATTTTTTTTTTAAATTGTAAAGATGTTTAACTGTGTGTGTGCTCGTTTGCGCGGGCGTGCCCGTAGCGCAGCTACAGTTAGCAGTCAGTGGGAAAGCATATAAGAACTAAATATGCAAAGTAAGCCAAGAAGCAATAGCGTAGCGATAGAGATGTTGGCTGAAGAGCAGGCATTCATGGTTCAAGCCCCCACAACACCAATTTTTATTTTTAGCAAAAAGCACGAAACAAGTCCCTGACAAATATGTACACATAAAATCACATTTTATGTAAAATGTAATGAAATAGCCCATTTATATTGAAGAAATGTGAGTTAACAAAACAATAAAAAATGCCAGATGTGCCTATAGCTGAGCTACAGTTTAACAGGGTGAGTGCATCTGCCCGTAGCTGAGCAGTGGTTTAACATGCTAAAGCTATGTGCCCCTAACTGAGCTGAGCGTAATATGCGTGCTGATAGCCAAATGAGGCTTAAACCAGCATACCCCATTTGCACGGAGCTGCGCACTGCTCAAACAAGCTAACCGACGGGCAACGTTGAGCAAGCCGTATCAAAACTGCCTTTACACAGACACACCCCTCAGCATGTCTAGACAGTCATAAAAAATAAAAAGTAGTGGCCAGGTTCGAACCCAGGATACTATACACCATAGTCAAGGTACCAAACCACTAAGCCATGACAGCAGTACCTATAAATGCAATAATAGCTAATATATAGGAATGAATACAAACTGGAGCATGACAATGCAGGTTTACTGAAGTTGATACAATTCCAAAATGGCCAGTCACAGATATGTGCGGGAAAAACGGACTATATAAGCCCCATAGGCGGGAATACACAGCATAAACGATTGTAGAACTGAACTGCAGGCAGAATGACAGGAGTAGGAGAGGGTAGTTGCTTTCGAGCACAGAGGTGGGGCGTTGAGGAGTCCAGGTACATGGTCTGGCTCCTAGTCCACAATCATGAGGCCCAACTCATGCAGGGCCAGGTCCTCTGGGGAGCATACAGGGCTGAGGAGTGGGACCGGTTGGCTCATGATCTCACCAGTGCCACAGGGATTCCAAGGACTGGTGAGCAGGTCTGTCACCACCATGCGGACCTGAAGAGATGCAAGCAGGACCAACTGAACCTTTGGATCCAGGAGGCCCGGCAAATGCCCAACGCCCCACTACTGAGTAAGTTACATTTAATTATGTATGTAAGAAATTAAACTAGCAGATATTATGGAGATGTGTATTCCAATATTACTTCATTTATATTACAGCTGCAGGTGTCCGGTCTGCGAACCGCAGAGCCTATGGCAATAGGCTGGTGCGGTTGCGCCACCAGGCATGTCAGTAATCCACTACCAGTAAATGCAAAGAAATATAAAAGTATGACAGTCAGCAAAAGAGTGCAGTGTAGTCACTAAGGAATAAAATGTGCAAGTAACAGTGTGAAAGTGTCTGCAAGTATTGCTTGATTACAAAAGTGTGTTGCAGCCTGTAAGCCAAACAGAAAAATGAAAATGTCTGACATAAATTCTGAAATAAAAATGCCCCACCTGTAAGAAAATAGTACACAACCTGCAGCAGGCTGAAAAGTATAGCTGCAGAAGATGATGAAATCACGTGTCCAATATATCCCTGTTGAAATACTGAAACATGACAGAAGTGAGACTGCTGGAAAGGAGTATAATACAGGTAAAACATGTCAATAAAGCCTAGAAGTAAGTACCATCCTGAATAGCAAAATGAAAACAAGTGAGAGAGTGTGAGAAAGTGTCATGAATCCAGCAATACAGTAGTAATAACCCCTGAATAAAGTATACTGCAGTCAAGACAGAATGAAATGCATGTGAGAATCAAAACCAAACAGCGAAATCTGTTCAAAGTATTGCTGCATCTGGAATGTGTATCCCAAAATCTGGATATGTTGCTCTCAGTCTGCAATATGCAGATAGTATGATTGTCTGATATACCAAACATCCAAACTTGTCTACAGCTATATAAAGCAAATGTAGCAGGATGATGTAGCTGAACAAAGCTAGATATGAATGTGTATGAAGAACAATAAAATGTATATTGATGTTGCAGTAACAGTCCTATCACCAAGTTGAAATTGTTATCATATAGGAAACTGTAGTTAGAACAGTAGTGTGTATATATCTGTAGCTATTAGAAATGTACAGCATATGTATTGGTATTTGAAGGTGTTAATATTATTTTCTTCACCCCACCCTATAACCACATATAACCCATTCCACGTGAAAATGGTATGTGCAATCACAATTAACACCCCTGGACATTTGTCCTGTTGGGTCATATATATTTGCATGTCCGTTGATGCATCTGCCCTGTTCATACATCCAGACCTGATGGCCTGTTGCCATCAATTAACCCTGCATGTTGTTGGACTGTGTATTGCTGTTCAAATTATGCATGTGTTATGCACGCTGTTCAATGGTGTGAATATCTGGGTGTTTGGTTAATAGGAATACTAATGCATGCTGTTACAACTAATTGTGAATGGTATTATATGTCACTAACCCAAACTGTCATGACATAATGCAAAACATAGGATGACAGGGAAGGCGGGTTCCAGCGGACCCACCTCTCCCACCTCAGCTGGCGAGTGCACCTGGCACTAGTGCCGAGTCTGGACCCTCCTCCGGTGGCCCTGTGCCACCTGTGGGTGGAAGTGCTGCAGGGGATGGGGCTCGCCCCCCCTCTGCAAGTGTGGCCAGAGGAGAACCACCACTCACCTTCCGTAGCGTCCGGACTGTGGTGTGTAGGGAGATCCGGGACTCTGTTCTTGAGCCCCTACGCCAACTTGAGGCACAGGTGGCACAACTTACAGGCATGCCTGTTGCCCGGCCTACACAGCCCCCAGCACAGCCCCGTCCTGGGCAGTGAAGGAACAGTGGCAACTGCCCATGGGTGGGGATATCAGTTCCACTGTTGCCATCTGTGGGCTCATGGGCTCTGGATATCCAAACCTCCATCCCCGTCAATTGTGTAACCCCCCCCACACGTGTCATACACCACCCCTGTATGCGTCTTGTTTGTCTTGTCTGTTGACTTACCCAACCTACCTCCCCAGCTATAATGACTTCCCTCACCTGACATACCACTCTCACCTGAAAAAAAAAAAAGGGCACTCTGTACCCACAAAAAAATTACGCCCCATACATAGCTGCCCATTCCGCACATATGTCTACCAGACATGGAAACTATCAATTACAATTGGCTGTACAACAAGTATTACTGTTGTCCTTACACCTCTCTCAGGGGTGGAAGGTATCAAATGTCACACCAAATTACAAACATATGCACAGCTGTTGCTGATGAAGGAATGGGAAGCTATGGGCCTTACCTATATCCCTCCTGCAAAACCCAAGCTTGTTTCCCTACTGTCTTACCCTCTTTGTGACCCCTTTTTCACCACTTTCCTGTCTCCCCATTTTCATTTCTTTCAAAGAAAATAGCGCGGTTGTGCACAAGAGTAAGCACATTTAAGCGGTTGTAAGTGGGTGTGCGCTTGTGTGCGCGGAGCTAAACGCTAGTGCGCATGCGTGAGCTCCGTGCAAACCAGCGCTAACCCGGTTACAACTGCTTAAAAGTGCCTTAGTCACTTTGATTGACAGGTCCTGTAGTCAGTTCAGAAGCAAAATAAAATCCCACTGGCAGTCCCGAACCCAGGACCTTGGAAACAGTAGTCTGCATGACTTACCACTAAGCCATGACTCTTATACAAGAACATTGTGCTAAAATAAATATATCATGTAATAGTAGGAATAGGTTCATAGGTTCATAGGTTCATACTAGGCTATCTGCCCTAGGGCATTTATAAGCCTAGCCAGAGTTGTGTGGCTTTCACCACCCCTTAGGTTGAAGAATACTATACCCATTAGTTTGCCGTGCCTCTGTCCAGCAGTGATACAGAGATGATCCCCGGGGTAAACCTACGATCTCCCATCCACTGGTCAAGATTCCTCTTGAACAGAGCCAGCGAGGTGCTCTGTCTCACATGGACTGGGATTCTGTTCCACAGCATAGGGAGTCTCTGGGTGATGAACCTGTCCCTCCAGCATGTCCTATTTATATCCGTGTTGAGGTTTAAGTCTCTTGCTCTTGTGGCTCTGGTGGATTTGGATTTTTTGAGGTGGAGCATGTCCTTTAATTCCGTGTTGGACATGGCCTTGTATGTCAGGCACAGGTCACCTCTGAGCAGACGGTATGCGACTGAATAGAGCTGGAGTTTCTTCAGTCGGGCAGCATATGGCATATTTTTGAGCCCCTTTATCCTGGGGAATGGGAATGAATGTAAAGGGAATATAGGATGTGTAGTACAAAAAGCATGTCATTTAGAATTACTGTCAAAACTAGTGGATTTCCATAATAGTAGTGTATGAACAGAAACAGCCATGCTAGTTGGTAGCTAGTAGGTAATAATGTCACTGTAGCACCTTGCAAGCCACACACATACTCACAGCAGGATAATCACTGCCCATGCCCCACAACCTCTTACAGGAACACATCCGGACCAAGTAATAAAATATGTGGAGCAAAGGCCCAAAACCAGGGACACATTACTAATAATGTTACAACGAATGCAGACAGTTCAGAGAGTAACAGGGTCTGCATTTTGTGGGATGTTTGGAAGGATATGAAGTCTGAAACTTGAATGTTTGTCACTATATTCTGACTTGAGCCCAGAGTGATTTGCCAGAAAAAGCTGTGCATGAGACATTGACCAAAATATGAGGCAGAAATGTGGACAACCTGCAAATATTTGTACACATGAGAGGTCTGACACCACCATATTTGAATAGTTAAGAGCCTAGACATAGCAACAGTGAATGACTTACAGGGATGCCCCACAGACTCCATGTGAAATGTACAAACAGTAGGCAGAAAGGTGTAACAACACATGCAATGGTAACTATGGAGTCCTGAAAGTATTCACCACTTGCATGGCAGAATAAGTGTAGTAATACATATGCTCATGCTAACCCACAGTCACAACTGCAGCATACCAGACAATTTAATGGGTGTACCCCACTGATGCGTACCATTCCATGAGGTAGATAACAGATGAACCTGAGAGTCTCTGGGGCCTGCTCAGCAGCATACTCAAACCACACTGCATGCTGTAACACCCTAGCAGATATAGCAAGCATTCCAAGGTGTGAATGTACATGGAAAATAGGAAAGCTACAGCAGCACACTACAGTCAGGACACCTAGCAGGCATACAAGTAGTGACTGTAAAGGGCAAATATTGAAGCCTTAGCAACAAAGTGCAAGCAAAAGTGAAAGGAAAGCACACACACACACATTAACAGTAGTAGTAGTTGTAGGTGTCAGTGTACATACACAGTTAGTACAGGAAACTGGAGAAATGAATGGAGGAATGTTAATCTACAACACAGCTGGAAATATGAGAGAGATACCAACCTGTACACTCACAGAACATTGTCCACAGCATACCAGCATGGTCCCTGCCCTTAAAATCTGAAAGGGCTACGCCTATCTCACATACCTTTTTATAGCACTGTTCTGAAATCACAGTGAGAACTGCAATCAGTACACAACTGGCTGCATGCAATTAGCAAATGCTGGCTAACAGTTGGTGCAGAGGCCATCACATGGGTATATGCAGATACCTACAAAAGTATGCTGTACTCCCAGTCCACACATGCAATACTTTCATTGCACCCTGAGGAGGACGTGAGAGACAGACAGACAGACAGAGAGAGAGAGAGAGAGACAGAGAAAATTGAAATTAAGCAGACACAAACAAAACTGTTCAGCAACAGCCACCTGAAAGCTGACAACTGGGAAGTGGAGCAGCAGGACAGAAAACCAGATGGCAACACAAGCAGCTGTGACAAACACAGGTAATGTAAAGTAATACTATAAAGGTCTACATACTGTGAACCCTCCATATGTGTCATTGGTCTGTATCCATATGTATATGAAGATGTTTAAAGGGCAGGGGACATACAGCAACTATCAGTGAAGGCTGTACATACATTTGTATGTGAGAGCATCTATGTGCACATATCAATGTAGGTTGACTGTAGGTTGTAGTGCAATGCACAAAGTAGTTTTCACAGTTATGTATGTTTAGCAGTATGTTAGTGTGTGTATACAGTATGGTAGACAAACATGTTGATATACCTGTCTATCATATGGATACGTATGTATGTCAAAATATGTATGTATGTATGTGTGTATATATATATATATATATATATATATATATATATATATATATATATATATATATATATATAATATGCATATATGTATACATGCATAGAGAGAGATGTAGGAATACATAGACAAATGTAGATAGATAGAATATGTACAAACATATATATGTAATGCATACATACAGATATAGATATATGTAGATACATATACATAGACAGACTGATCTGACTATCTATGACTGTATATGATGACCTCAACACCCCCTGTCCCACCCACTCTGTCACTCTCACCCCCTCTGTGTCCCTCCCTCTCCACATCTATAGCAATATATGTACATCAATATATATATGTGTATATGTATACAGACATATATATATATATATATATATATATATATATATATATATATATAGATATATCTATATACATATATATATATATATATATATATATATATATATATATATATATATATAGAGAGAGAGAGAGAGAGATGTATATATATTCTGAGTGAGGCACATGTGTACAGATGCATTGCAACAGGTGCCTGGTGACAAAGGCATGGAGTGAACACCAGTGTCAAAACCGGAGTACCATACCCCATTTCAAATCACCTACACCAGTAACCACCAGATATGTGATTGGCTGCCCACCACTGCATGTGTCAGGGGTGAACAGGGTCATAAATGTGTACAATAGTGCCCCCAATGATATTCACAGTGGCACACTATTCTTGGAATACCTGCACATGGTATGTGTCAGCAGACATGGTGTGTCAGTTATGGACATGTAGGTCGGTGTACCCCTCCACACCACATAATGGATGCCATGGTATGGACCTCACATGACAGCTACAGATATGGAGAAGGACACAGTGACATGTACAACACTGTGACAATGCACTCAAACACATTACCAATGCACAGTGACTGACAACACAACAGAGTACACACATACTACCCACATAGAGGTTACCACTCCCGGATTTACATACGTAAGTCACACCCATGACAGATGTCCAACAACCATAGTAACACCTCACTCCATCCACAACCTAAATGACTGCTGTGTGTCGTCCATGCCACTGCAATAGAGAGCACATGTGTAGGTAAAAGTTCATACCCACAGATAAGACATACCCTGCAATAAACCACACAGTGTTAAGAAACAAGACTCCCCATGAGTACATGTCACACATACCCCTGCTGAATGTTAGTCAGATAGGTAATATGCCATATGAGTCACCCTGTGTAACTGTGTGACAGCAGCAGGTACCATCACACCACATGTGTCACATTGGTCAGGGTAGCAGAACAGTATGCTGCTGTAGTCCCAGGGGCAATAGCATATTGTATAGTATTGTATTGTAATGTAATGTATTGTGTTGTATTGTATTGGTATGTTGAGGTGCCTCCTTCGTGGAGTGGAACCACTGCTGCTGTACGCCAGTATACAGGTGCATATCCTGTAGTCAGGCTAGTGTTCCATAGCACTTCTATATGTGTGTTTAGCTCCTGTCAGAGTTTATGTAGCATGCAACTGGGGATTCCATCAGGTCCCAGTCATGTGTATTCTGCTTTCCTGAGGGCGGCTCTCACCTGGACATCTGTGATGACAGGGAGGTTACAGTCAGCTGGGATAACTATGTCTTATTTTGGGGGAGAGGGCGGGGTGACACCTGCACTGAACCTGTCTGCCACAATGTTGTCAATATCTGTGGTTTCAGTGAAATATTTGTTGTTGTGTACTAACTATGGGCATAGAGGATGGATTCTGACCAGGTTGCTAACATAACTGAAGAAGGCCTTCTGGTTATCTGTAGTTTCCCTCTTGATTTCCCTCTCAAAGTTGCCCATGGATGTTTGTATGATGGAAAATAGATCCTTACTAGTGCTGCTCAGACATGCCTTCCCTTTATGGAATTATGCTCTGTCTTGCAGTAGCTTCCATCTTTTGTAATACAATCTGTCTATGGCTGGTGTCCACCAGAAAGGATGCTGTCCCTTTGTGGAGAGTGTCTTGGTCATATATGGGATTGCATGATCCATGCATTCTCGGAGATGTCTGTAGAAATCATTTGTGTAGGGGTCAGCATTGTGGGTTCTATCTGCCACTGGCCCAGTGGGCTGAAAGGATACCATGTCATTGTTACAAAGTGTAAAGTTTGCATCTGCAATGTTATTCACTATAGTCGTTTGTGCTGGTGGTGGAGGTGGGATATGTATATCCAGGGCAATTAGTTTGTGGTCAGCTCACAGTAGTTGATGATGTAGGCCATACAGTACCTAGATACAAATCCCCAGAGTGAGGAGGTGCTCTTGACCTGAATCAGTGTTCTGACTGCTGGGGTTTGGTAGCATGTCGTATGGAGTGTGCCAGGTACTGTTGCACAGTTGCTGGCTGAGCACTGATATCTGGCCATTTACATGTGTATCCACCAATAGACAGACAGATGCTATATATGTGAGATATGTTGTATCACAACAGTCGAGTAGCATGTGTAGTATGTGTGCCAAATTCTGCTGACATATATTGCTGATATCAGGTTATTTTCTTTTTCAGGTACATGGCTCACCCGCGGAATCCCGCTTACTCTACAGCTGAGGATGAGGAGATACACAAGAGCCTGGTGTGGGATTATGCAATACTCTTTTCCCGCACCAGCCAGAATCAGCAGGAGAGGGCTGCACTGTGGCAAGACCTGGTCCATCAGGTAAATGACATAGGCACGCATAATAGGACATATGAGCAGGTACAACATCACTGCAGTGATTTAATCAGAAATGTCCATCAGCGTGCGTCGGATATCCACAGGCAACAGGTCGCCACAGGTGGTGGGGTGGCTACACATCCCCCACTCACCAGACTGGTGGGACTACTCATGAGTGTAGTGGCTCCAGTCCGCCAGCAACAACAACAGCAGCAGACATGCATTATGATGGAGGCTGGAGCCATGCAGCAGCAAGACAGTGAGTGTGCAGGTAATATGCCATATGTATAGTTGACTGTTGTGTACACTGGTAGTTAATGCATGTGTGAGGTGTGTCCTTGGTTTGTAGCTGTCACCATAGTATTTAATGTGCAAGTGTGATATCCTCAATATTAGCAGCTGACCTGTGAAAGGCGACTGTTGTACTACTGACCTGTATCATACTCAGTAACAATGGCACAGTTGTGCCCACTGACATTAGTTTCTTCACGTCTGCAGGTCCCTCCGGTGTAACAGCAATGCAGCCTATCCATGCTGGTGAGTGTGTATTAACAATACCTGTAATAGTCTTGATAGTAATAGTAATATTAGGCTCACTTAGTAATGCTCTTTGTATGCATGTAGGTGTGTCTGTGTCTGTGTGTTGATGTCACGCATACTGAGTACTGTACAGTTGTGTGAAACTGTGTGCATGTGTACGTGTGCATGTGTGCTGTGCATGTGTGCATGTGTGCACGTGTACATGGGTGCACGTGTGCATGTGTGCATGTGCGCATGTGTGCACCTGTGCATGTGTGCATGTGTGCATGTGTGCACCTGCGCATGTGTGCATGTGTGCATGTGTGCACCTGTGCATGTGTGCACGTACGCATGTGTGCACCTGTGCATATGTGCATGTGTGCATGTGTGCATGTGCGCATGTGTGCATGTGTGCATTTGTGCACCTGTGCATGCGTGCACCTGTGCATGTGTGCATGTGCGCATGTGTGCACCTGTGCATGTGTGCACCTGTGCATGTGTGCATGTGTGCATGTCTGGACCTGTGCATGTGTGGATGTGTGCATCACTGGTAATGTGTAGACATTGTAAACTGTGTTTCCTGTTTCCCTCCCACAGGTTCTGGTGCTGCTCTGGTGTCATGTAGCAGGGAACCTGAATCAGGTGCCATGGGTACTGATAATGATGACATCTGTGTAATGGCACAGGAAGGTATGCCAGGGTCCGCCATTGGTCAGCCGATTGACAGTACACAGCTGTCGACCCCATCAATGCACACAGTTATCCTGCCAATACACCCTTTGTCACCAATGTCCCTAGGTGATGGACAGCATACAGTGGGCACTGACCAGGGTAATGTGGTATCTGTGGCACATGCCTTCCCACATAGCAGCCATGGGCATGGCCCAGAGATGGTACCACACAGACAGATGTCCAGGGGTTCTCGTGGGAGCATCCGTGGGTGCACTGCCCCTGTCAGATGTGCCCACTGAGGTCTTACAACCTCAGCTATGTTTCGGGCTGTCATGCAGGCACAGTCACATATGGAACGGTACACCAGACAGGGTCTGAGGGAGCTGACAGCATGTCGCACAGCCATGACTGACAGTATGCGTGACATTGCGGCTGCCATCCGTGATTTCACCGATGTCATAGACAGACGTTGTGGGGACATATTAGACCGGTTCCACAACTACATGTCCATGAGCCAGGGCGATGGTGAACGGTTGAGACGTCGACGTGGCCGTATGCCAGCAACAGCAGCAGCTGTCAGTCATCACGGATGACAACAGGACCGCGGCCACCCCCGTAGTGCCAGCAGCAGCTCCAGCAATGCTGGGTCTGTGCTGTCATCAGACTGCCCCAGGAGACCACGTGCACGTGGCTCTGGCCAGGCCCAACAGGGATCTGTGTCCAGTCAACGAGCACCTGCTTCTGATGACAGTACCCAGTTTGGGTTGGTACAGGATACGGTCCATAGCACCCCTGCAAGGCACAGGTACCGTGTCTGTGGCCAGAGACACTGATCTGTATGACCTGGCAGGTACAGTCTGTGGCTGTCCACAAACACCAGTATATGGCAGCCATGAGGTGGAACTGTGTGCATCTATACACACATGCGAATTGACAACACCTAGGGCTACTGCATACATGCACACACTGCATCAACATTGCTCCACCTTCTACTGCTGTCCCTCACCAACACACATACACATACATGTCAATCGGTGGTATTGGTGGCTGACTCAGGCATACCAAGTTCACACCCTGTGCATATGATGAAACTGTGCCACCTCCTGCAATCTGTAACAACTGTGCAGGTATAGGTTAACATGTTGCTGATGCACAGGGTGACCTCATAGACGTGTAGTAATAGTATCATGTTGTTAACAGTACTGTGTGCTGAATTAATTGTGGGTATATCACAGCATGCCTGATGCAGTAAGGGTGTGATTGTCATGTACTGTTGTCTACACCCATGGTAAGTACCATAGTGTATCATCTGCACATGTTGGCATACTGGTGGTAATGATGTCAACAGAAGGCTACATACATAGGTAACACAGGGGATAAGGTAATGAATGTAGTAATACGCAATGATGGACATGTAAACTGCAAGTGGCATGTTCCCCACACTGGACTCTGCAATGCAGATGTTTGAGGATGTTGATATGTGTGCAGTACTACACGACTGGTACAGGACACACAGGAGCACCCTAGCACTGCAAGCTCACATCTCATACCATGCTAGACAGCCCCAACACACAAAACTAACTGTCACAGGAGGGACAGTCCCCATATATGTCAGGGATACTGTGGTGGCAGGCCAGGTATCATATATCCTACTAAGTATGGAACCACTGAGTGAAGGCTCAGTGTCTGTTATTTGACGTGTATTACTGCAGGTATGAGCACATGGGTTTCCATCAAGTTATTGTACATCCTGACAGTACATGGTCTGTACACTTGTGTGTGCTGAGACTGGACCCTAGTCATCTGACCCGTGTATTTCCATGTACATGTGCATAGTGCCTGCATATTTGCAGTGTTACCTACTGGAAGTGGTACAGCTTGTTTGTTGTACAATGGACTACATGCAGCCCTGTTTACTGTAGCTTTGTTTGCATGCATGTTTGCTTGCAATTACTCTGGAATACTGATCCCACCTGCAATGCATAGGTATAGAGCTTCTGTGGACTCCTAGTGCCATCTGCATAGCTTACTATATGTATGTCCATGTCTCACTTGACAGAATGTCACTGTTTGTCCTGTTCACATGTACGTTGCTTGTGACACATTGCTTATGACTTACCTGGCATGTGTCCACGTGAGCAGTCATATATGCTACTGCTAACTAATCACAGGCACTACACCCTCACATATTCATCTTCTGTTGAACCACCTGCTTCGCTAGGGATGGCCTGCACCTGTCACCCCTGGGCTTTCAGATATTGGCAAAGGCTCTTGCTACCCCCATAGTGCCTATGTTAGGCAAGGCTCAAATGATAAACCCACCTTCATAGGTATCACAAGGGATAAGAAACTAAGAGTAATGCTACCCAATGCCAGAAGTCTAAACCTCAAGTTGCATGCACCCGAAACTCTCCTTGGCATGGAGAACATCGATATCTGTGCAGTAACAGATGCCTGGTTCAGGGCTACTGAGAGCACACCAGCGCTACCAGGTTTAACCTCATACCATGCTTTTCAGCCCCAAAACTTGGAATGAACCACAAATGGAGGGGGAGTATTGATATTCATCAAAGATACCCACACCTCCAGGTTGGTGGCAAAGCACCAAGCATCAGAGACTATCCATGTGCAACTAACAATGGGTGAAACTGCCTTCCAGGTTATAGCCTGCTACAGACCACCCTCCCAAACCCAAGAACTGCACTTGGCTGTCCTGTGAACAGTGGAAATATGAAGGTCTCTCCAAACACCATTATATTGGGCGACGTCAACTACCCAAACATGGACTGGGAGCATGACTCTAGCTCCAATACCCTAGGCCAAAGATTCCTAGAATATATGAGCTCAAATGCTATGGAACAACTTGTTACCACTCCCACAAGAAGGGGAAACATACTGGACCTGATCATCACCAACATGGGGACTCTATGCTCCAGACCAGAAGTGTATCCCTCACTGGTAAGATTGCACCATAAACTAATCTCACTGGATATTCACATCCCGACCCCACCCCCTGCCCAGAACACCACAGTGAACAACTTCTCTAAAGCAAATTCACACTCCTCAAAACTGAGGTGGAAACCTTCAAAGCCCCCGGGCCTGTGGAAACTACAGACCAGACCGCAGATTCCTCTATAAACGCATTCTATGGATACCTTCAGGAATGCATGAATCATGTGATCTCGAATAAAACCAAGACCCAATCCTCCAAAGGCAGACGTCCTGTCTGGTGGACCCCAGCCATAAACAAACTACACAATAGAAGGAGGAAGCTACTAAATGATACAGCAAATTCCCAAATAGGGAAGGCATCACTGATCAGTATTAGCAAATAACTACAGGCACTCATAAGATTGTCTAAGACCAGCTTCAAGATAAATTGCACAGGACACTAAGGATAATCACAAGGCTTTCTTTAGTTATGTTAGGAACCTGGGTGGTAATTCCCAGATATGCTCAGAGGTAGTCCAAAATGTCAATAGAAACACCAAACCCACAGACATTGCCAACATTCTAGCTGACAGGTTCAGTGCAAACTTCTCACCCCCCTCCACACTGAAAGGGCAAATATGTATCCCAGCAGAGTGCTGCCCCCTGACATCTCAGATGCTCAGGTAAGAACCGCCCTCTCCAAAGCAATACACACTGCATCAATGGGAGGAGACAGTGTCCCGGGCTGTGTCCTACATGACCTCCAAGACGTGCTACTACCAAACATAAACCTACTGTTCAATCCCAGCCTTACTACAGGATATGTGTGGCGTACAGCAACAGTGGTCCCTCTACAGAAAGTTAGTGCCTCAACGGATCCTGGACACTATCACCCCATAAGCCACACTAGCTTGGTCTGCAGAGCTATGGAAAGGATCATCATGGACCACATAAATATAGATATTGCGGACCTACAGACACTGGTTCATACCCACTTTGGCTTTGTTAAGGGCAGATCCTGCCTCTCGAACCTGGTTGATTTCTTTGAAACAGTCACCAAGGCCATTGACAAGGGGAAGGTGGTTCACACAGCCTACCTGGACCTCGCAAAAGCCTTCAAAACAATACCCCACTCGGGCATTCTAGATAAGCTCACCAGCTTAAATATAAGCCCCTATGTCACTAGATGGATTGCACACTGGCTCAAGGACAGAACCCACATGGTTAGAATTGCTGGAGCCATGCCAGACTCCAAACCAGTTACGAGTGGTGTCCCACAAGGCTCAGTCCTGGGACCTCTCTTGTTTGGTATATATTTATCGGAGGTACAGGCCAACACGGAAGGACTGTGGCTGACCAAATATGCAGATGACTGCAAACTGGCTGCCATAATCGACTCTCCAGCCGACACAAGCATCTTCTAAAGGGGCATCATAGAAACAGCCAACTTGTGCCAGAGCCATGGCCTCCAACTGAATGCAAAGATGTGTATAGTCATCCCCTTTGGCAAAAACAAAGTGCCCACAAAGTACCACATAGGTGGTACTCCATTACGTACAGAAGAAGTAATTAGGGACCTGGGGACCCAAGTTGATAGCAATCTCTCATTTGACAACCACGTGGCCAAAGTGGTTAGAAAGACATTGTATATAGCCCACCCCATCATGAAGGGATTCACATCTACATCAGGGGAGGACATCGTGCCTCTTTACTCATCCCTCATCAGGCCCATAATTGAGTACAATTCCCCTGTCGGGATGTACCTTACCAGACACCGGCAGCAACTGGAAAGACCCCACAAGTGCCTCAACAAGAGGATCAAAGGGCTCAAACAGATGCCATATGCTGACCGGTTAAATAAACCCCAGCTCTACTCAGTGGCATACCGCCTGTTCAGAGGCGATCTGTGCCTAATGTATAACACCATGTCGAACCCCGAATTAATGGGCATGCTGCACCTGAGAATATCCAAATCCCATCGGGATACATGCTTGAGAGACCTGAGCCTCAGCACTGAAATAAATAGGACATGCTGGAGGGACAGATTCATAACCCAGAGGCTCACTTCACTCTGGAATAAAATCCCAGTCCAGGTTAGGCAGAGTCCCTCATTGACTCTCTTCAAGAGGAATCTTGATGAGTAGATGGGACATTGTAGGTTTACCCCGGGTATCACTTCTGTGTCACTGTTAGACAGAGGCCCAGTATAGTAACCTCGGAAAAGGGCATGGCAAGATATATTTACAATGGATGGCGACAGCCAAACACATTCTGGCTAGGTTCTTAGATGCCATAGGGCAGATTGCCTAGTATGACGATATGAAACTATGAACCTATGTACCTTGTTCCCCATTGGCCCTATGTGCTGTTAATCACCATGGCAATCACAATACTATGGTAGCATGTTCAAAGGTCAGTTGTCAGTCACCTCTATGCTACAGTTGTGGAATATGTGGGTCATGTGGCAATGTCACAGCTGCCACATGTACACAGTCAACCCTCTCCCTTACACATGGACATACAACACATGTATGAGATGGAACCACATAGCCAAACTGGGGACTAAGCACTCTGAACCCAGTACTGGCATAACCTGTCAGGTGGCATGCAATACTACAGTGACTACAATACCAGTCTGATGTAGACCTACACTGACAGCAATACAAGCACGTGAACACACTGGGCCATTTGTGGAGCCTTAGAATAGCATCCTGCCTGAGCGGCACACACCTCTGCAGCTGGCACACAGGCATACGTTATGCTTGAACACATCACACATAACACATAGCACACAAATCCTGTGTGCCAGTCACAGCCTGTATGGCTAGACAACACACCTGCCACAGTTGTGTTAGCTACCTTTATTGTCCAGTACAGTGTGGTCACACTCGCCAGGCTGGACAAGGTGAAGGTCACAGTGATATGCCTGTGGGGCACTATGGTCCACCACATAACACAAGCATACAGGTAAGTCAGAGGCATGGACACATATGACTCAGTCATTGTCCATGCCACATACCTTCACCTGCTGTACTTGTAGGGTGCTGACATCATCAGTGTTTAGAAAGGGGAATGTGCATCCTGTAGTCTGTTCTCCTAGTTGCCAAAAGGGACATTTCCCTCACACACAATTGCACACACACTAACCCCCCTCGGCCAAACACACACACTTGCCATTTGCAGGATTCAAACCCCTACCTAACTATGTTATGACACTGGAGATGGACGCATTAGCGGAGCGCATTATTCGCGTTACTGGGAGGTTTCACTTCTCTTGCTGTACTTATAAGGGTGCTGACATCATCAGTGTTTAGAAAGGGGAATGTGCATCCTGTAGTCTGTTCTCCTAGTTGCCAAAAGGGACATTTCCCCCTCACACACACTAACCTCTCTCAGCCAAATACACACACTTGCAGGATTCAAACCCCTACCTAACTATGTTATGACACTTGAGACGGACACATAAGCAGAGCATGCTATTCGCATTAATGGGAGGTTTTTCTTCTCTTGCTGTACTTATAGGGTGCTGACATCATCAGTGTTTAGAAAGGGGAATGTGCATCCTGTAGTCTGTTCACCTAGTTGCCAAAAGGGACATTTCCCTCACACACACTAACCCCCTTCAGCCAAACACACACACTTGCAGGATTCAAACCCCTACCTAATTATAATATGACACTCGAGACGGATGCATTAGGGGAGCGGGCTATTTGCATTACTGGGAGGTTTCCCTTCTCTTGCTGTACTTATAGGGTGCTGACATCATCAGTGTTTAGAAAGGGGAATGTGCATCCTGTAGTCTGTTCTCCTAGTTGCCAAAAGGGACATTTTCCTCACACACATGCTAAACCCCCTCAGCCAAACACACACACTTGCCATTTGCAGGATTCAAACCCCTACCTAACTATGTTATGACATTTGAAATGGACGCATTAGCGGTGCGCGCTATTCGAATTACTGGGAGGTTTTTCTTCTCCTGCTATACTTATAGGGTGCTGACATCATCAGTGTTTAGAAAGGGGAATGTGCATCCTGTAGTGTGTTTTCCCAGTTGCCAAAAGGGACATTTCCCTCACACAGACTTGCACACACACCAACCCCACACACACACACACTGAGCATTTGCAAGATTCAATACGCTACCTAACTATGTTATGACACTTGAAACGGACGCATTATCGGAGCGCGCTATTCGCATTACTGGGAGGTTTCGCTTCTCCTGCTGTACTTATAGGGTGCTGACATCATCGGTGTTTAGAAAGGGGAATGTGCATCCTGTGGGGAGGCAGACACCAAGCACACTCTGGCTAAGCTGTCATTCCCTAGGGCAAACAGCCTAGTGTTGACCTCTACACCCATATGTTTAATTGTCAAATGCACATTATTTGTTGCTGATAGACTGTTTGCACGTCTTTATTGCCATAGCATTCCCTGTTTGTATGAACAACTTGTGTATCTGTGGAAGATGTTTGCATATGGGAGGGATCCACTATATCACGTATGTCTCTGTAGTCATTTAACTGTGTGCACTGGGCAGATTGCTGTAATGTGGTTGGTTCCTGGAATAACACGTAAAAATACCAGATATTTGTGGCCAACTGCTAAACTGAGATTTGCCCTAAGTGTGTGAGCATGCCCAGTTCAGCCTTCCCATGGCATGTTGTCTGACATATGTCTCATTTATCAAAGTGTGTGAGCATGCCCAGTGTGAGCATTCCATATGTTGAACTCTGCAGCCCACCACATTTGTGGATGAGTGTGAACTTCAACAAATATCTCCCGTTTATGGTTGTGTGTTGTGTGTCATGTTGTGTAGTTACAGTACAACTGCTTTGTGTGTGAACACAACAGGATTATACTGTGCCTGCATGGTTTGCATGGGATACTTTGCATACAGTTGTCAACATCCTTTCACACTGACCTAACACTGTAGTACTGTATAGTGTACTGGTTCACTACTTTGACTGTGGTGGACAGTATCCTGGGCTTTAGTCCTATCACTGCTTTACATTTCCATAGTGAGCACAACAGCCTGGTTAGGGGCCAGTTGTGCACATCTGACCATGTTGCATTATGTTCAGATATGAACTACTTAAACCAGGCTTGTCCAACATTGGTAGTGTATTCCACAACATAGGTGTACATTTGCAAACACTAGAGATGTGCCCTAGGCCATTTCTAATGCTAGTCGGAGAGTGTGTTTGTCCTTCGACACACATTGTAAGTGGAGTTTGCCATGACATATGTCATGGTTAGTATACTGTGCCTCTGTCTACCTGTGACATGACAGTGATACCCAGGATAAAGCTACCATCTCCCATCCACTCATCAAGATTCCTCTTGAGGAGAATCGATAAGTGACTCTATGGGTAGCCTGTACTGGGAGTTTACTCATGGGTGGGTTGGCTTCTGTGTTATGGATCATGCAGTACAGCTTGTCCTATGTAAGTCAGTGCTGGGGTTCAGGTCTCTCATGTGCATAGCTCACTGCCATTCAGATTGTACAAGGTGCAGCATGTTTATTGATACCAGCTTGGACATGGCTTTATACATCAGGCACAGCTTGCCTCTGGGTGGGCAGTATGGCAGTGTGTGTAGCTGCAGTTTGTTTAATCAGGCAACACATGGCATCTGTGCAAGCTCTTTGATACTCCTGGTGAGGTACTGTTGGGGACTTTACAGTTGATGGAGGTGTCTGCTGAGGTACATCCCACAGGGGCTATTGTTAGTCAATTGTAATGCTGATGAAGGATGACTGCAGAGCCACAATGACCTCCCCTTATCTAGATTTGACAACCTTCATGATAAGGTGGGTATATGGTATGTTTCTGTAAACACTACAGCACATGTTTGTCCAATGCAGGATATCTATCACCTTGTGTCCCCAGGTCTCTCATTACATGTTAAGTACGTAATGGGTTAACACCTATGTGGTAATTGGTGGGCACTTACTGTATATCCACAGGGGTTGACTATACACTTTTCTGCAATTAGCTTGCTAACATGGCTATGGCACCAGTTGTCTGTTTCTATGTGGCCCTTTTGTGGGATGCTTGTGTCAGCTGGAGGGTCAGATATGGTGGCCGGTTTGTAGTCCTCTGCAAACATGTTCCGACACAGTCCTTCCATGTTGGCCTGTACCTATTGGACATATATACCAGACGAGGGAGATCCCAGGACCAAGCCTTGTGGGATGCCAGTTATATCTGGTTTGTAGTCTGACATGGCTGCAGCATGTCTGACCATGTCTGTTCTGTCCTTGGTCTGGTTTGCAACCTCTCTACTGACATAGGGGTTTATATTTAAGCTGGTGAGCATATCTATAATGAACATGTAGGGTATTATATAGAAGCCTTTGCAAGGTCCAGCTACGCTGTGTGGACCACATTGCCCTCATCAATGACCTTAATGACTGTTTCAATTGAGTCAAACATGTTTAGGGGCAGGATCTGCACTTAAGAAAGCCACACTGGGTAGGGTCCGGTGTCAGTAGGTCCCCAATATCTTTATGTCTGCAGTACATGCTGATCCTTTCCATAGCTGTGCAGACCGAGCTTCTCAGGATTCTGGGGTGGTAGTTTTCAGTATCCATTCAGGCAACACCTTTGTTGAGAAGGACCACTGTTGTTGTACACTGCTCTTTGGGTACATATTCTGTGGTAAGGCTGACATTGAGCAGTAGTGTGATTTGGCATTCCATTCGTCTTGGAGTCCATGTTGGAGTCAGCCCAGGACACCATCTCATACCATTGTTGCTGTGTGCTTTGCTTTGTAGATACTGGCTGTTACCTCAACATCTGCAATGTCAGGGGGCCAGCAGTCTGCTGGGATAGATATTTTGCATTCTGGGGGGGGGGTTTGCACTGCACCTGTCAGGATGTATGTTGGCAATATGTGTGTGTGTTTGGTATGTTGTTTGTGATATTTGTGTGATTCAGAGCATATCTGTGAATTCCCAACATGGTTCCTACCATCAGTTGTGAAAGCCTTGGGATTATCCTTAGTGTCCTGTACAATTTGTATCTTCATAGGTTCATAGGTTCATACTAGGCTATCCACCCTAGGGCATTTGTTAGCCTAGCCAGAGTGTGTGTGGCTTTCGCCACCCCTTGCTATGTGAATATTATGGCCATTTATGATTTGCTTTGCTGTGCCTCTGTCTGGACATGACACAGTGAAGACCCCAGTGTAACTCTACGATCATCCATCCACTTGGCAAGATTCCTGTTGAAGAGTGTCAGTGAGGGGCTCTGCCTAACATGGAGTGGGATTCTGGTCCAGGGTGTGGGGAGCCTCTGGATTATGTATCTGTCCCTCCAGCACATCCTATTTCATTATATGTTGAGGTTGACATCTCTCACTCTCACAGCTCCAATGGCTTTGAGTTTTCTGGGGTGGAGCATGTCCATTACTCCTGTGTTGGGCATGGCCTTGTACAACAGGCATGCAATGCCTCTGTGTAGGCAGTATGCAACTGCATTCAGCTGGGGTGTCTACAGCCAGGCAGCATATGACATATATTTGAGACCCTTTATCCTCTTGGTGAGGTACCTTTGAGGTCTTTCTAACTGCTGCAGGTGTCAGGTAAGGTACATCCCATATGAGGCATTGTACTAGATTATGGGTGTGATAAGAGAACAGTATAGGGGCACAATGACCTCTGTTGACATAGATGTGAATCCTTTCATGATACGGTGTCCAATGTAGACAGTCTTCCTAGCCACATTGGCAATGTGAGTGTCACATAACAGGTTACTGTCTACTTGTGTCCCTAGGTCCCTGATTACTCCTTCCATACATAATGGTTTACCATCTATGTGGTAATTTGTGGTACCTTGTTTGGTATTTGGTGGGACATTCATACTGTCCAGTGTCTTCAGGACGGCTGGGTGGGGTTCCTGTGTGTGAGAGTGTGGTCTGTAGCATGCTACAGACTGTACAGCAGTCTTGCCTACAGTTAGTTGCACATGGGTGGACTCCAATGCCTTGTGCATTGTCAGTTACCTGGACGTATGGGTGTCTGTGCTGAATATGGATACTCACCCTCCTTTTATGTTTTGGTCCAAGTTTTAGGGCCATGACGCATGATATGTGGTATAACCTGGTAGTGCTGGTGTGCTGTCAGGAGGCTTGCAGCAGGTTTCTGTCACTGCACAGGCATCGATGTTCTCCATACTGGGGATGGCCTCGGGAGCATGCATATTGGTGTTTACACATATGGCATTGGTCAGCATTACCCTTATGTTTCTTTCCACTTATGTTTTCTAGGGTGGTGGGTTAGTCTTTTCAGCCTTGCCTATGAAAGGCTCTATGGAGGTGGCAAAAGCCTTATCCAATATCCAGACGCCCAGGGGTAACAGGTGCAAGCCATCCCTGGAACAGCTGCGTGGCTTGTCAAGCATGACATCCCAAGCAGACAGACATTGGATCCCCTTGGAATGACACCAGTAAGTGTGCCACTTGTTATAACTGATCATTCCGTGTTTGTACTGTGGCATCATTCTTGGTAAGGGTAGGATGCTGCAAACGGTGAGTGTCATACCGGCCTGGACTACATAATCAGAGAGCTCATCTATGTCTCTTTTCATGTAGTCTGGGGAGGTACATCTCAGGTCATTCACACCAGCATGGACTATGACTGCATCATATTTCTACTTGCTTTGGGGTGACCTGCATACTTGTGTTATGTGGCATATTGTGGCAGCCTACAGTCAGCTTACTGTACCCTTTCCCTTGTTCAGTTTGCTGTGCGGGACAGCAGTGTGTCTCGCTATGGAGTCACCTATTACAACTGTATCAGGCATGTTGTTTCTCCTTCTGGCCTGTGACTGTTTGGCACACCAGCTTTGTGTACTATGTGTTGCATGTGCTATGTTTGGAAGTTGTTTGATTGGGTGTCTGCTTTAGAGGCCTCTGTTGGTGTGCTGTGTTTGTAATTTGTGCCTCCGGGAATGTTTTTCTGTGTTTATGTCTTTGGTTTGCAGTTGTGATAGGTCTATGTGGGACTGTGTTTGTGGTGTGTGTGGTAACCTTCTCCTCCTGACTAGTTTTGGGAGTACTGAGTTGAGGGAGCTCAGCCTCCAGTTTGGATAGATGGTTGCATCTCTCACATATATTTGTATTTCTTGGGGAGTTGGGGTTGTCTGTGTACTTGGGGCAGGTGTAACATTGCCTCAAGATTCACAGATTCAACTTGTTGTGGCTGGCCTTAGTGGATTGTATGTGTGGACATATTTTATTGCCATACTACTGATCAGTGATTACTTCATTGTTTATGTTTGCTCTATCATGTAGTAGCTTCCTCATTCTCTTGCATGGTTTGGTTATGGCTGGTGTCCACCATGCCAGATGCCTGCATGTATGGCATTGTGTCTTGTTTTAATTTAGGATTGCATAATCCAAGCATTCCTGGCAGTGTTCATGGAATGGCTGTATTACAGGTTCTGAGGTGTGGCTCATATTTTGCACCTGCACAGGACCTTTAATGGATTCCACATCAGTTTGGAGGAGTGCAAATATTGCTTTACACATGTTTTCCACTGTAGTTTTCTGGCCAGGGACTGTGGACAGGATTTGTATATCCAGTGTGATTACTCTATGGTCTGGTTTTACCAGTGAGCAATACACTTCTTGTCTTGCCATCCAGTACCCATGTTGCTGATTATCACATCCAGTATGCTTACCCCTCCTGTGGGAGTGGTACGTTGTTCCTGGGCATTTTAGTTTATGGATTCTATGAACTTTTGTCCTACAGTGTTGGAGCTAGTATAATGCTCCCAGTCTATGTCTGGGTATTTTCAGTCACCCAATATAATGTGGTTTGGAGGACTTGATATATTCATGTATTCCAGCATAGGCCAGGTGCAGTTCCTGTTGTTGGGACAGTAGTCTGTAGCAGGCTATAAACTGGGGGGCAGTTTTAGCCACTGTTACTTGACCATGGCTAGTCCATGCTGCTTCTTGTTGTGGTACCAACATGGGGGTGTGGTTATCCTTGACAATTATTGCTAGTCACCCTCCTTTTGTAGCTTGTTCCATGTTTTGAGGCTGTACTGCACAGTATGAGGTGTAACCTGGTTGTGTTAGGGTGCTGTTGTGAGCCTTGACCCAGTTTTCTGTTACAGCACAGATATCAACATTCTCCATACTGGGTGAGTTTAGACTGCATGCATCTTGCTGTTTCGACTTATCCCTTATCTTATTCTTATCCCTTCTGATACCTATGGAGGTAGGTTTGTGTTTTGAGCCTTACCTATTCAGGGCACACTGTAGGTAACAACAGCCTTTGCCAGTATCCATATGGCCTACACTGATAGGTGCATGCCAGTCCTAGCAGTTGGAGCATCATGTCATGCTCAGCATGTCATCCCAGGCTGGCACACATTGGATCTCCTTTGACTAACTGTGATACTCCAGTCAATTATTGCACTTGATCATCTCATTGTCATATTGTGGCATGATGCTTAGTGAGGGCAGGATGTTAGTCAGGGTCCTCAGGTGTGCATATAGTACATGGTGTTACATTACTTAACACATGGCATTCATGCCTCAGGTGGTGCTGCAGGGCTGCCTCTGTCGGATGCACATATTGCACTCCCTGTACATGTTTGTGAGCAGGTCATGTCATTTTAGGCATCCCTGTTATTATCTGAGTGAGTCAGAGGGGGTATCATTCCCAGGGTTCCTACTGAGCCAGTGTATGTGCTATGCGTTGCCTCTTTGCCAAGGCCAGGGCATACTGGGCACGCCTCCTTCTGCCTACTGGGGCAGGCTCAGGTTGTTCCTCCTCCGAGTCACGCTCTGCCTGTGATGGCCTTGGCAATGGTGGGGCACTGTTTGGCCCGGCCCTATGCTGGTCCTGCTGCAGCTGTTTTTGCAAGATCATATTATGTAGCATAGCACATACCATGACAATTTGGGTACATGTAGTTGGTGTGTACTGCAAGGCTCCACCAGATGTGTCCAGACACCGGAACCGTGACTTGAGCAGCCCAAACACATGCTCTATTACATTACGTGTTTGTGCGTGTGCCTCATTATGGTGTTCCTGTTCAGGTGTGTGTGCGTTTCTGATGGGTGTCATCAGCCACGGCTCCAGTGCATAACCTGCATCCCCCACTAGGTGTCCATGCGGGATGTCCCCATTGGCAAATGTCTGGTACAGCTGCGTCAAATGCCAGATGTGAGAATCATGGTAGTTCCCAGGGCAGCCAGCACACACATTCATTATTATGCCCTGGGCATCACACAGTTGATGGAGGGGAGGTCCTTGTGGTTAATGTATGCCCTACCCCGCTCACCGGCTGGTGCTTTGATGCGCATGTGCGTGCAGTCTATTGCACCCACTACCTCAGGGTATTCCGCTATTTGCTGGAAGAGATGCATATTGCTGGCCAATACCTCACGGGCATTGGGGAAATATACATGATCACCGACATGTGCTGACATGGCATCCAGGAACTGGTGCAGTACCCTGGAGGCTGATGCCTGTGATATCCCCATCATATCACCAGTTGGTCTCTGGAAGGTACCTGTTGCTAGTATTCTTAGGCCAACATATACCTTGGTTTCCACTGGGATGGGTTCCCTTCTGTTGGTTCTGTGTGTGAGGCGTGGCCTGCACAGCTCCACTATTTGCTGCAGGAGGTCTCTGTCCACTCTATAGCACTCTACTATCTCCAGCTCATGTAACCCGTGGTAGGTGACCCTGGGCCTGTACACTCTTCTCCGTCTCCTCACTGTGGGTTGTCTGGCACCATCTGCATTGTCACCACCCTCAGCAAGTCGCCTATGTCTCATTATGACAGCTATAGCAGCCCCTAACATTTCTGCTCTGAGTTCAGCTTTTTCAGTTTTCACTTCTAATAGCTTACTCCTGTCTTGCAGTGTCTCTTGAGAGAAACATCTTGCACTGCTGTTTGCAGATTTTTAAGTGTTGGGCTGAGCTACTATTCTGCCTGTGTAATTGCCTGCTTCTAATTGTTTTCACCTGCTAGCTCCAGCAATATTCCCTGGTAGCTTCCTACTAATTATGTTGCTTCCTTTTTCCTTTCTGTTTCCTCATGGGGGAGCAGCGTGTATACCAGCAGAAGCACGCTCACAGTAGCTTACATGCGCGCACACATGCTTACACGGCTCAGAATCATCTTATTCAGGTTAAAACGCGTGCACACCAGCTCAAACAGTGTTACAGGTCTGCCAACAGGCTTCTACATGCTAAGTCTGCCCTACACGCACGCACACCCACGCAAACAGTGTTAAACAGCTACCAACACGCTCCCACATGCTCAGTCTGCCTTACATGCGTGCACACTGTACACGCGTGCACACTGTCTTACTCGTGCTTCATGGTGCGCACACGTGCGCATGCATGCCCAGCAAGAAACTTTGGTGTAGGCAACAGTGTACACCTTCCATTTCTTGACTTTCCCATGCTTATCTAGTGGCACACCTCTTTCCATGATATCTGTCTGACATCTGTCATGTAACTCTGACCTCCAATGAACTGCATTTCTTTCTACCATTCCCCCCTGTGATGTCACCTATCTCCTACTCTGTTCCTCCCCCTTCTGTAACTCTTACACTACTCAGAATGTGCTCATTTGCTATGTGACAGTGGAATTCAGTATCCTAACACTCATTTGCATCAGATTGCCTACTAATGCTTAGTTACATCTCTTAGACTCAGCTTCCCCCCTTAGCAACCACTACACGGTGGCCATGTTGTTTTTGGTCTACTGGTCCCTGCATTGAAATTCCATGTATTGCATAAAACCCACATTTGTAGGTTTATAACCTTCATTTTTATGTTTTATACAGCACAGCCCGTTTGCGCGGGGCTGCGCTGGGTTTAGATTGCCGAAAAAAAAAATTATATTTTTAATATTTTTGCATCAGGTTACCTTGCCAATGGCCACATTTGGCCATTGGCATGCTGCCTGAGACATATGCACCCTTTATTTGGAGCTGACATGGCTCCATTGCAGTTTTTGCAGAAACGTACTCAGTTGTCAACTGAGTACATTTCTGCAGCTAAAACGGCTCTTACACGGGCTGTTCTGGGCTTCCTGGATCGCTAATCATCCTCATTTGCATGCTATTCGGCTGCAAGTGAGGTGATTAGCTTATCCACGCCCACTCCATGTAAGAGACGTTTTAGCTTGTCTCTTACACAGACTTTGGGCTGTTCCTGGATCTCGAAGGCTGCATGGAGTCTTACACTACTCTTAGACTCCGTGCAAGCCTTCGTGAATCCTGCCCAAAGAGGTGTTAAGGTTTAAGCAGAGATACCTGCACTGGTTAAATTAAGAGATGCTCTGGCCAAGGGGATCAGTGATGTTAATTAGGACTGGATATTACCACAAGACCAGTGTGCCACATTGACAAAAAACATTCCACCCTTGATGTACTGTACATCCTCTGTAGGTGTAACAAATCTGGAGATCAATGACATGTCTATTACAGTTATAAGAAAGGCTTAATGCTGTAATCCCCATTCTCCCACTTATATTTATACATATTCATCATGTTGTAAATTAAAAGGTTACATACGTGATGAGTACAATATTCCTCTATTGATATGTGCAGATATATAACGTTTTTGGCAATGCAGTTACTGTCTGAAGAAAGTCTCATACGTTCTGGTTCCCCTAGCCAGGTGTTTGCTTTTTAACATGTTTCTCATTAACAGGTGATTGGTTCTTCACCAATCTGTGGTTCTGAAATGCTAATTGCAGCCAACACAGCTGATTTGCAGTATAATCAGTCAATGGCATGCAACCACTGAACAAGATGTAAGGCCTTCATGTAGATTCCAAGCCCTTTCTGATATGTTGTGCTGGACATTACTGTGGTCAAGATACTATGTCATCAAAGAGGGTACATCTGTAGCAGCTACTTTTACATTTTGATGTGCCTGCTACAGCATAGACAGAGAGTGTGAACACTTTGGAAGACAACAAGCTGCAAGAGTAACTGAGGGAGCTGCAGCAGCCTTGTTATAAAGGCAGAGCCAGAGTGAGGGTACCATTTCACTACAAATTAAGGCATGTGTTTAAGGTAAGTATGTTAGGCAATGGTATCACTAACAGAGTATTAGACAAGATATTTGTTGTGTCCTTGAGCAATAGGGGGTAAATATACCATTATGTCAACCATTTGGCCGACTGTCAGGCCATGTTTTACATTATGGTAGTCATTTGGAACGTGTGTGTTGGCACTCCTAGTTATTTTCATGACCTCCATATGTGTATGGCAGTTGTGCAGCTGTGCTAATCTGTCATTATGAAATGATTGTTTGGTGCAGTCTATTAGTGGGCCTCATTTGCATTACCTAAGTTAAAATCCTCTGTGAATGCATATTAATGCATGGCCTGACACTTTATGCACATACAGTGTTGCTGTAGGGATATGTCAAGTATGTTCCTATCTGCAGGCTTGTGACTTCCATCAGTGAAAAGCAGACATTTCATTTGAAATGCATTATGCGGATAAATAGTGCATAACTCACTCATTCATTGATGGCTTCACAATAATGTAATTTATAGGTTCATAGGTTCATAGGTTTATACTAGGCTATCTGCCCTAAGGCATTTATAAGCCTAGCCCAAAGTTTTGTGGCTTACACCACCCCTTATATGAAAAAATACTGTGCCCATTAGTTTGTTGTGCCTCTGTCCAGCAGTGATGCAGAGATTGATTCCCGGGGTAAACCTACGATCTCCCATCCACAGGTCAAGATTTCTCTTGAACAGAGCCAGCGAGGTGCTCTGCCTCACATGGACCGGGATTTTATTCCACAGCATAGGGAGTCTCTGAGTGATAAATCTATCCCTCCAGCATGTCCTATTTATATCCGTGCTAAGGTTTAAGTCACTTGCTCTAGTGGTTTTGGTGGATTTGGATATTTTGAGGTGGAGCATGTCCATTAATTCCGGGTTGGACATGGCCTTGTATGTCAGGCACATGTCACCTCTGAGCAGATGGTATGCAACTGAATAGAGCTGGAGTTTCTTCAATCTGGCAGCATATGACAGATTTTGGAGTCCCTTTATCCTTTTGGTGAGGAACTTTTGGGGTCTCTCCAATTGCTGCAGATGTCGGGTGAGATACATCCTGAATGGGGCATTGTACTCGATCATTGGTCTGATAAGTGAAGAGTACAGGGGAACAATGACCTCACTAGATCTGGATGTGAATTCCTTCATGATCAGGTGGGCAATGTAGAAGGTCTTTATAACCACTTTAGCAACGTGAGTGTCAAAAGAAAGGCCACTGTTAACCTGGGTCCCCAGGTCCCTGATAACCTCTTCTGTGCTTAGTGGATTGCCACCTATATGGTAGCTTGGGGTTACCTTGTTTTTCCCGAAGGGTATGACTATACATTTTTTGGCGTTTAACTTCAGGCCATGCCTCTGGCACCAGCTATCTCTTTCCGTGAGTCCCTTCTGAAGGATATCTGTGTCCGATGCACTTTCCACTATGGCGCCCAGTTTCCAGTCGTCTGCAAACTTTGTCAGCCAAAGTCCTCCCATGTTGGCCTGTACTTCTAAGAAGTAGATGCCGAACAATAGGGGGCCAAGGACCGAGCCCTGTGGGACACCACTTGTGACCAGCTTGGAGTCTGACATAGCGCCAGCAACTCTAACCCTGTGGGTTCTGTCCTTAAGCCAGTTTGCAACCCATCTTGTGACATATGGGTTTACATTTAAGCTGGTAAGTTTTTCTACAATACCTGAGTGTATGGACTGCCTTTCCCTCATCAATGGCCTTGGTGACTGTTTCGAAGAAGTCGAACAAGTTCAAAAGGCATGATCTGCCCTTGACGAAGCCAAACTGGGTCGGGTCCAATGTCTGCAAGTCCCCTATATCTTTGTTTATGAGCTCCATTATGATCCTCTCCATAGCTTTGCAGACTAGACTTGTTAAGCTTATGGGGCAGTAATTACCAGGGTCCGTAGAGGCACCGCCTTTGTGGAGTGGGACCACAGTTGCCATACGCCACTCCTTGGGCACGTATCCTGTGGTAAGGCTGAGATTAAACAGCTGCCTTATGTGTGGGTTTAATTCCTCATTTAGCTCGTGTAGCACACAGCTGGGGACACCATCCGGTCCCATTGATGCTGTGTTTTTAGCTTTAGAGAGCAGCTTTCACCTGCATTTCAGATGTCTGGGAGGCTACACTCTGCTGGGATAGTTATCTCTCCTTTAGGGAGAGGGGGTGAAGTTTGCACTGAACCTGTCTGCCAGTATGTTGGCAATGTCTGTGGGTTCAGTGATTTTTGTATCATTTTGGACTAATTCTGAGCATATCTGGGAGTTTCCACCCAGGTTCCTAACATAGCTGAAAAAGGCCTTATGATTGTCCTTTGAATCCATGGCAATTTTTCTCTCAAAATTGGCCTTAGTTGATTTTATGAGTGCTCGTATTTTTTTACTAATAATGATCAGGGGTGACTTCCCTTTTATGGATTTTGTTCTATCAAGTAATAGCTTTCTCCTCTTATTGTAAAGTTTGTTAATGGCTGGGGTCCACCAGACTGGATGTTTGCCCTTTGTGGAAAGAGTCTTGGTTTTATTTGGGATTGCCTGATCCATGCAGTCCTGGAGGTGTTCATAGAAGGCATTTGTAAGGGCTTCCACAGCTTGGGTTGTGGTTTCCACTGGCTCAGGGGCCTTGAAGGATACCACACCAGTCTTGAGTAGTGTGAAGTTTGCTTTAGAGAAGTTCTTCACTGTGGTCTTTTTTGTTTGGGGTGGGGCGGGATGTGGATTTCCAGTGAGATTAGTTTATGATCAGATCTCACCAATGAGGGATATACTTCGGTGTGGAGCATTTTGTCCCCATGTTTGTGATAATGAGATCTAGTATATTTTCTCCTCTCATGGGAACAGTGACTAGCTGTTCCATGGCATTTGAATTTATGAACTCCAGGAACCATTGGGCTAGAAAGTTAGGGCTTGAGTAATGTTCCCAGTCTATATTCGGGTAGTTGAAGTCACCCAATATGATGTTGTTTGGAGATACATTTATACCCTCCAGTGTCTTCAGGAAGGCTGTGTGGGGTTCCTGAGTTTGAGAGGGTGGCCTGTAGCATGCTACAATTTGTAGAGCAGTTTTGCCTATGGTTAGTTGCACCTGGATGGTTTCCGAAGCTTCGTGCATTGCCACCAACCTGGAGGTGTGGGTATCCTTTATGAATATGGATACACCCCCTCCTTTTGTGGTGTGGTCCGGGTTTTGGGGCCGGAACGCATGATATGAGGTAAAACCTAATAGTGCCGGGGTACTCTCAGGAGCCTTGAACCAGGATTCAGTTACAGCACAGACATTGATGTTCTCCATACTGAGAAGGGCCTTGAGTGCGTGCATTTTGAGATTTAGACTTCTGGCATTGAGCAGCATTACCCTCAGTTTCTTCCCATTTTTGTTTTATAGGGTGGTAGGTTTAGAATTTGAGCCTTGCCTAAAAAAGGCACTATGGGGGTGGCAAGAGCCTTAGCCAATATCCGGAATCCCAGGGGTGACAGGTGCAAGCCATCCCTTGCGAAGCAGCATGGCTTGTCAAGCATGTCATCCCAGGCAGACAGACACTGGATCCCCTTTGAATGACACCAGACATTAAGCCAATTGTTAAAGCTGATCATCTTGTCTCTATATTGTGGCATCATTCTTGGTGAAGGAAGGATACTGCTCAGGGTCATACCTGCCTGGGTTACATAATCAGAGAGCTCCTCTATGTCTCTTTTCATGTAGTCCAGGGAGGTACATCTCAGGTCGTTCACACCAGCATGGACAATGACTGTGTCATATTTGTACTTGCCGTGGAGTGACCCGAGTGCTTATGTTATGTGGCGGATTCTAGCGCCCGATAGGCAGCTTACTGTGACCCTCTCCTTGTTCAGCCTGGTGAGTGGGACGTCAGTGTGTCTGACTATGGAGTCACCTATGACAAGTATGTTTGGTGTTGTATTTGGCCTTAAGGGCTGTGACTGCTTTGCACACTGATTTTGTGGTTTATGTGTTGCTTGTGGGGTGTCTTGAGGTAGAAGTTGTTTGGGTGTCTGCTTTCGAGGCCTCTGCTGTTTAGGTAAATGCTACATACCACTGGATTTGAACCCAGGACTATGTGTGGCAAAACTTACTATTTGCAAAGCATTTAACAGACTGAGCTACTGTTACAGCAGCTGTATTTGTGAATGAATAAGTGCACACATGCAGTCTGTGACCTACCTCCATTACATCTATTATTATTTGACTGGCTTTATAGGGATGTATTTCTCCACCAGACCCCCAGTTGAACATGTATTTTGTCATTAATGTCTTAGCAGGTGTACTTGTGCATGCTGCTGATAATAGTGCCCATTTACCTGCTATTAGAGACCTTGGTTACATCCATTAGTCTTTGTCTGTCTTTCTTGTGGTGGAGTCCTGTGCCAGACTCCAAATGACACTCCCAGTTTTTCCATTACTTTTCAGTAAGTTTGTGTGATGTGGCATGATGCACAGCTCTGCTTAAACATGCTTAATTATGGTAACTTGCAATTATGTCTTGCTTATACCACCTGTTTTAATTAACAGCTGTGTGGCATGGCAGGTTAATTCAGTGGTCTACAAGCATGATGGTTTGGGTTAGAAATAGGGGACAGTTGTTCATTTTGTACATGTTAACCACATATATCAATATAACTCCATTAAAGCTGAGCTTAGTGATGCTGCGTGATATGGCTCATCACGCAGCATCTCGCAAAAAATCTTTAAATAAAAGAAAAATGTGGAGACAGGACAAAGGTAAAATTGGGTGAAAGCAGTGAGAAAAACATAGTGAAGGGCAGGAAGGGTGTAAGAAAGAACCATATCTATCCATTTCTTGTACAGCAGCAACTGTGCATTTTGACAGAATTTGTAGATGAATCTGGACTGTCAACCCCAGAGAGAGGAGAGAGGACAACATAACTGCATTGTCACCTCAACTGGACCAAATGACGTGTCTCCAGTGCATGCATGTGGGACATGGAGAGCTATGTATGGGACAATATTTTATTTTATTTTTTGGGGGGGCAGGTGCCCATTTTTTTAAGGTGAGAGTGGAATGTTGGGGAAGGGACATAGGTACATGTGGGGAAAGTAAGTTGAGAAGGTGAAGAAGCTTTTGCAGACAGACAAGACAGACAAGACAGCATGACAGGGGTGATGTGTGACACAAGAGTGAGGTGAACACCTTGGATGGGGAGGTTGTTGTGGTATCCCAGTCTCAGGTACCTAAACAAGGTAGCAGCATGACTCAAGTCCACACACATAGGACTATCAGCACTGCTTCTTCACTGCCCCTGGTGTGGAAGTGGTGGAGGTTGGGCTCTGGGGCAAGGCTGCCCCATCAGAGTGGCCAGCATGCCCTCTCTCTGCTGCAGATGGTGTCCAAAACCATGGAACACAATCCTGAGCACCTATCCAATACCCCTTCCACCACCACTACCAGAGGGGAGCCCATCCCCAGCGTGTGGGGTGGAATTTCCCAATGCCACAGATAGTGCAGGGGCAGCAGAGGGGGCACCACCAGGCTGGATCCTAGACGTGCTGGGCCCCAGTGCCACAGCTGGAGGAACCAAGGTAGATGGATCATCTGTAAATGGCCTACCTAGTTGAAATGTAGTAAATTAGTTAAAACAATAGTTTAAGTTTAGTAATAACCAAACCAGTTTTAGTATTAACATAATGGAACATAATATTGATTAATCAAAATACATATTAAAGTATATTATGTGGAACACAACATTAAGTAACATAACAGTAAGTATGTTAACAGTAAACTAGAATGAAATAACCCATAACACAAACAAAACAGTTAGTTTAACCGAATATATTAATATTAAATCATAATAATAAAGAATATTAACAAATTAAAGAAGATAAAGGGTGGACAGATAGAGAAAAACATAGCACTAGTGAAGTTGCAGATGATATTAATACACAGACTGCTAATACATAGTTCTACAGGTGCGCAATGTCAGTTGTGAGTACAGTGACTCACATTCTAATATAGATGATGTGGCACGTACACACTTCTCAAGCTGTTAGCATGGGATGGTATGGGCCAAGCACTAACAAATGCATGTACACAATTACATGGAACTGTTTCACATAGTGTTCATATACAGAACTAACAAGGTGGTCCCTAAACATATTTGCAAATATATTGCTTTCCTGGTAATCATTTATCTGCTAATCATGGACCAGACAGATTGGGCAGCTGTCATTACATTACAAAAAATCATGACATTTGAGAGGCATGTTTGTGTGCATTAAATAGACTAGACAGCCATCATGTCTTAGTTGGCAGGCATTGGAGTAGAACCCAAAAGCTGTGACTGCAGGGGACATGTGTGTTATTGCGCCTTAGAATCTGTGAAATATATGCATGGTATCTGCCCAGAACGTGGGCTACCTTACCCATATACTTTGTTCCTAGAGTAGGAGGCATAAAGAGCATTATGTGACTGAAAGTGGGCTGCAGACAGCCCTGAGTTGTACTGTGCATTGTGTAATACAGCATCAGGCAATTACTTCTGCAGTCTTTATTTCAGTTTTACAATTGGCTCCAGCAACATTAGAACAGACATGCAGTGAATACAACCCACCTGCAGTTATTTTTACATGTTAGTCGTCAAACCACATTCCTGCTTTATACCTTATTGCTTATTGTTATTGGTATTGTTTATTGTTTATTGCACTAGAGTTATCAGCAAATATCAGTACTTACCACACTCATGGCACATCCTGGCCAGGCACCTGGCATGACACTGGATATTGTAAGCCTATTTAGCAGCAGCAGTTGCAAGAGAAGCATACCATTATGCATACCAGTTTTGCACAGACTCAGCTTGTATTTTAGTAAAGTAGAAACAAACATACTTACATATCTGTGGGCATGCCCAGCCCTAGCCTTTTGGACCCAGGTATCCAGGGTTCCCCTCTTCCTTCACTTCAAATCATCATAGTGGTGATGACACTGCTCACCAGTGCAGGGAGATACCATTAGCAGTGGGAAGATCCTCGGCCAACCAATCCCAGACTTCAGCTTTACATTCTGAGCTCTGGTAATTGCCCTGCAACATCCAGGGTTCATAGTTGTGAACCAGGAGTCCAACAAACTCTCTGGAGTCCTGCACACTCCACCTCTGTACCCAAAAGAGCACTCCCTCACCAACACATTTTACATTTGTTGACTGGGAGTGTCCAACTGAGGTTAATAAGACTCCAATGATTGCTGCAGAATTCCCACCTATTGACCTTAATATAGACTATTTTCCTGCCCTTCCACATCATACTGCAATATTCAAAAAATGACCGTATTGGTTAGCATCATGCAAACCCACTTAGCAGAGCTGAGCACAGCGTAAACTCGCACAACCGTGTTTTAGCAAAGCTTAGCAACATGGAAACAGGAGTAGCCATTAACCCCGTTTAAGCAGTGCTTAGCACCATGCAGCTTTTTCAAATGTAACAAAATTTGTTTTTACATTAAACCACCCTTTAGGTCACCTCTCTCATTTCCACAGCAATAAATATAAAAAGGATGACTGCTGGAGACTTGAACCCAGTACCTACAACACTTTTGGCTGTGTCTCTACCTATGTAGCTACTTGGATAGTAAAAAATGCTCTACCTACACATATACTACTAAGCTACCTGTTACCATTGCTAAGCACTGTTCCACTCCTCACAAACAGCCATTCCAATAAATAAAAACATGTAGACAAAAACACATAATTAATCACATCTGGTTTCTATTTATAGATGTTTGGAAGATGTCACTGTGATTGTGTAAGTGCACCTCAGCTTTGCTGCACGCTGCACCGTGCCACACAAACAGGCATTAACAGAAATCAAAATAAATAATTAATTACATCCAGTTTCTATTTTAGATGTCTGGAAGCTATCAGCTCGGCATTGCTGTGATCCACACCATCCAAATGGGTATAGAATATAAAAAATCGCATATAAATGAAATAAAAAAAAATATTAAAATTCACACATATTTCTATATTAGCAGGGTACATTACATGGATTCTTCTCCTATACATAACATCTGTCCAGGAATTCCCTGGACAATCCACAACCATGGGACAGCCTCTACATTATTACCTACATGGATTCAGTATCCCTGTTTATTTAATTATTTTACATTTGTTGACTGGGAGTGTCCAACTGAGCTAAAGCCCTTTTTCAGAAGAGGCCCAGGGAAAAAACATATTATATATACAATTTTTCAATATCAAGGCAATTTACAAACACATGCAATAATCCATAATGCTTACAAATCAAAAGGAGATTTTAACAGTACTATACTATGAATAAAAAGATGTATATGCCTAGGACGTTAATTAAAAGCCATGAGGAGTTTGTTACTTAGACTAGATGTTGTGTAGTGCATGATCTATACCAGGTTCTCAAAAGGTGTTTGCAGAGTGAAGAGTAGGAAGATAGTATTAGAAGTAGTTAGTAGAAGCAACAAGGACCTCCAAACCTGAAATGCAAACAAACACCAGTCACAACCAAAGTGACACATAACTCACAACACAAGTGTGCCACCCAACAACAGCCCCCAAGGCAAGGAAATGTACCCAACACTTTAGTCATAGGTGACTCTATAGTCAGGCACACTGATGTCCCACTCAACAGACTGAACAAGGAGAAAATTACAGTCAGCTGCCTGTCGGGTGCCAGGATCCACCACATAATGCATGCACTTAAGTCACTCCACAAAAAGTACAAATACAACTCTGTCATTGTCCATGTTGGAGTGAATGACTTCAGAAGTACCTCCCTGGACTGCATGAAAAGAGACATGGAAGAGCTCTCGGATCATGTGGCCCAGACAAGTATGACCCTAGCCTTGAGTAGCATCCTGCCTTCGCCCAGAATGAAACCACAGTATAAGGACAAAATGATTGACTTCAACAACTGGCTAAGCTTCTGGAAGGGGATCCAGTATCTGTCTGCCTGGGACAACATGATTGACAAACCATGATGCTTTGCCAGAGATGGTCTGCAACTGTCGCCCCTGGGATTTAGGTTACTGGCTAAAGCTCTTGCCACCCCTATAGTGCCTTTTTTAGGCAATGTTCAAAGGACAAAGCAACCACTGTAACAGATATAAGCATGCAAAATCTGAAGGTAATGCTACTCGATGCTAGAAGTCTAAACTTTAAAATACACGCTCTTGAGGCACTCCTAAAAATGGAGAACATCGATATCTGTGCAATAACTGAGACCTGATTCAAGGCTCCAGAGAGCACCCCTGCAATACCAGGCTACAACTCTTACCACACTTTTCGGCCACCAAACCAAGACCAAAGCACTAAAGGTGGAGGAGTGTCCATATTCACCAAGGATATTCACACCTCTAGGCTAGTTGCCCAACACAATGCATCTGAAATTCTCCAGGTGCAACTAACACTAGGTAAGACTGCAATCCAAACTGTAGCTTGCTACAGATCCCCCACCATGTCCCAAGATTCTCACTACACCTTTCTAAACATACTGGAAAATATTAAGATACAACCAAACACCATAATACTGGGTGATTTCAACTACCCTGCCATTAACTGGGAAAACTACTCTGGTACCAACACCTTTTACCCATGGTTCTTGGAATTCATAAATTCGAACACCCTGGATAAACTAATCCATTGTCCCACCAGGGGCTCCAATATCCTAGACTTGGTATTACCAACATGGGAGATAGATGCTCCACATCAGTGTTCACCCCCTCATTGGTCAGGTCTGACCATAAGCTAATCACCCTTGACATCCACATCCCACCTCCACCTCCCAGTAAGGAAACCTCCATAAAAAACTTCTCCAAAGCTAGCTTCATGCTACTCAAGTCAGAAGTGGCAAACTTCATGACACCCATGCAGACAGGAGCTGAAAGTTCGACTGCTGAATCCTACACTAAGGCACTGTATGAACACCTCCACTCTTGCATGAATTGTGCCATCCCAAATAGAAACAAGACACTCTCCTACAAAAAAAGGAAGTCAATCTGGTGGTCCCCTGCCATAAACAAACTATACAACAGAAGGAAGTAACTGTTGCAGAAAAGTGGAAAATCCCAGGATGCAAAAAACTCCCTTACCAGCCTCAGTAAGAAGATGAGATCCATCATAAAACCCTCCAAAGCTAGTTATGAAAATAAAATTGCTAAAGATTCCAAAGACAACCACAAGGCATTCTATAGTTGCATCAAGAATCTAAATGGCAATGCTCAGATCTGCTCTGAGCTGCAACAGAATGGCATTAAATAAACTGATCCCAATCTTGGCAGATCGATTTAGTGCCAACTTCACCCCCCTCTCATCTCCTAAAGGGCCCAACTCAATACCAAAAGATTGCCAAATTCCAGTAATCACGGCCACACAGGTAGAAACCACACTCTTCAAAGCTAAGAATACAGCATCTATGGGACCAGATGACATCCTGGGCTGTCTATTACATGAACTACAAAATGAACTGGCACCTCACCTAAGTGTCATGTTTAATCATAGCCTCACCTCAGGCTTCGTGCCCACTGAGTGGCGCACAGCTACAGTTATCCCATTCCACAAGTTGGGATCCACTGGCACCTCACCTAAGTGTCATGTTTAATCATAGCCTCACCTCAGTCTTCGTGCCCACTGAGTGGCGCACAGCTACAGTTATCCCACTCCACAAGTTGGGATCCACCTTGGGTCATGGGAACTACTGTCCCATCAGTCTGATGAGCCTGATCTGCAAGGGCATGGAATGCATTATCATGGAACTTATAAACAAAGACATTGGTAACCTTCAAACACTGGACCCCATCCAGTTTTGGTTCATGAAGGGCCGATCTTATCTCCTGAACCAGATTGACTTCTTCGAATCAGTCTTCAGAGCTGTGGACGAGGGTAAGGCAGTCCACACAGCCTATCTGGACCTCACCAAGGCCTCTGACACCATCCCCCACTCTGGAATCAAAGATAAACTTACTAAGCTGAGCATAATTCCCTACATCACTCAATGGGTTGCCAACTGGCTGACTGACAGAACCCAGACTGTAAAAGTAGCTGACTCCAAATCCAGCTCCAGACAGGTGACAAGTGGAGTACCTCCGGATTCAGTCCTGGGACCACTCTTGTTTGGTATCTACTTCTCTGAAATACAGGCCAACACTAAGGGACTCTGGCTAACAAAGTTCGCAGATCACTACAAACTGGGAGCCATGATTGAATCCCCAAATGATGTGGATATTCTACAAAAGGGCCTTACAGAATCAGATGCTTGGTGCCAGAGCAATGGGCTCAAGCTTAATGCCAAGAAATGTATAGTTATCCCCTTTGGTAAAAAACATGTACCCATGAATTACCACATAGATGGCAGTACACTAAACACCGAAAGTGTGATGAGAGACTTAGGGACACAGGTGGACAGTGGTCTCACCTTCAATAACTACATCACCACAACAGTCAGGAAATCCTTCTATGTGGCACACCTCATCACTAAGGCCTTTTCATCCAGAAAAAAAAAGGTCATTGTCCCACTGTACTCATCCCTCATTAGACCCATTATAGAGGACAACACCTCATTTGGTTTGTACCTCACAAGACATCTGCAACAGCTGGAAAGGCCACAGAAATACCTCGCTAAAAGAGTCACAGGCCTAAAGCAGATGCCCTATGCTGACCATCTAAAAAAACTCCAGCTATACTCTATGGCATATTGTCTACTCAGAGGTGATCTCTGCTTAACATACAAGGCCATGTCAAACCCTGAGCTGTTGAATATGCTCCACTTAAAGAAATCCCAATCCCTCAGAGCCACATGCTCAATGGATCTAAACCTTGTCATCACAATGAACAAAATGTGCTGGAGGGATAGGTTCCTGACCCAGAGACTCCCCATACTCTGGAATAGACTGGCCATACATGTCAAGCAGAGCGCCTCCTTGGCCTTCTTCAGAAGGAACCTCAACGATTGGATGGGAGATAGGAAATGCACCCCAGAGATCATGTCAGTCACCCTGCTAGACAGGGGCCCATGGAATTAAATATTGTAGGAAGAAATATCCAGGGAATTGTTATGACTAGGCTTGTATAGGCCCTAGGGCCAATAGCCTAGTACCAACCTATGAACCTATGAATCTATGAAAAAGATAGAGGGTGATTAAAGGAGGGAAAAGTAAAGAGAAAGGTTAAAGTTGGTTATTTTGTAAGAGAGATATATTCAGGGGGATGAGAGCAGTGGCATATCCAGGGCCTTTTAAAGTACTCTTTGGTGGCTGATTTAAACTGTTTAGGATGTGTGAGGGTTCTGATTTCAAGTGTGAGTTTGTTCCATGCAATATAATGGTGGTAGCTATAGATGCTGCATGCCATATGTATTAATCATGACTCACTGCCAAGGGAGCATATGATCTCCCTTGGCAGTGAATCATGATTAATATGCATGGCACCCTGCCAAGGAGCAGACATGGCCATGTACATGGATATGTTCCATGTAGTCTCTACATGGAGCCTACACAGATTTTATTGAATCCTGGGGAATCCATCACATCGCAGCAAGTAATCCCCAAGTAATCTCAAAATCTTGATACTGTTGGATTACTCTTTTCTATTTTTCTTATATACGGAATTTTGGAAAAGGAATTCCCTCTTCCAATATGCCATGACATATCAAAACATTTCTTAATAGCGAAGCTCAGATTTGTCATGATTCCTGGGGTTTTTTAGAAACCATCAATAAAATAGATTTTAATGTAAACTATATTTTTTGACAGTTGATATACACTGTCATACCCCAAGAGTTAGGCACACAGTGCATTTCTTTTTTTTTAAGGAGCTGATGAAACAGAGATTAGCATGGTGGAGACCCTTCTAGAATTAGTCTTATCTAACAACTTTATTTTAGTCAATAAAGAATATTTTTTTGCAAACAACCAGGGTAGCTATGGGTTCCCCTTGTGGGGGAAGCTTTGCTAATTGTGTCATGGCATATTGGGAGAGGGAGTTCCTTTTCCAAAAATCCACTTACAAAGAAAATGTTATTTGGTACACGTTACCAAGATGACATGTTTTTCATTTGGAAAGGGACAGCTAATACAGCTAAAAACTTTGTGAATGAAATAACTAGTCTTACTGACTTTTTACAGTTAACCTTCCAATATGATACCGAATCCATCAATTTCTTAGATGTACAGTTAGATAAAGACAGGTTACACCACAGATATGCAGCCCAAATATATAGAAAGCCCACCTACTACAATTCATTCCTGTACTTACATAGCAGTTACCCATTTCATTAGAAGAAGGCAGTTATTAAAGGGCAATTGGTGAGAGCTGCCAGAATGGTTTCCACAGACACTGACTTCTATCTTGAGTGTAACAACTTAAAAAGCATGTTTACTAAAAGAGGCTACCCATTCCAGTTATTTGAGGAATTAATGGATGAGGTCAGCACAAAGAGAAATATAGGACATTTTCATCCTACACTCTGGAAGGGGCATAGGGATGACCATACACGCACTATTTCACAAGGTAGCCCCAATGTGGGAATAAATTCAGACATCAGATATACCTTGAGCTTTTTTATGTCATTTTCAACTGATGCCCTTGGAATAAAGAACATTTTGATTAAAAACTGCACATTCATTAGGGAAGACAATGCCACACTTAGAAGTTTAGGTGAAAGGCTACACATAATATATAAAAAAGGCCATACCTTAAAAAGCCTTTTAGAAAGGCACTATCCAGCAAATAATGGGCAATAGAGTATGAAAAAGTGTGGATGATGTAGTTATTGCAATCACATAAGAGAGAGTAAGGAGTTTAGCATCCATGATATTAAATATAGAATCAAAGGAAAATTTAATTGTGAAATGATTGGAATTGTTTATCTTGCATTATCCCAACAAGGAGATAGTTATTATATTGGGAAAACTGAGCGAGCCTTCAAACAAAGGGTGTAGGAGCACTTATGTCACATAAGTAAAAGAAGTGCTGCAAATGCACTAGCAAAGCATATATCAATCAACCCCACATATAAATTTGAATTTACTATCATAGAACAGGTTAGTAAAAACATTAGACGGAGACCATGGGAGTTATACCTAGAGGAAACAGAATTGTTGTAGAAGCTGAGTGCCCCACCTGGACTTAATGAATATTGTTCTATCAAATGCATGTTAAAGCTAAAATCTCTGGAAAGATAATATAGAAAGGAACATTGTTTCCTATAAGAACAGCTAATTTTGGCTAATACAAGATGCAAAAAGTATGGTTAAGACTTTTTTATGTGAGTTTATATACAATTTTAACATGCTTGTTTATACTTCTTTTAAACAGAGTGGAAGTTGGTTATATAAAAATTGTATCAGTTTTACAAAAATAATACTAGGATTTTAAGTTAATGTACCTTTTAACTAATTGAATTCTTAATTGCATAATTAGTAGACTTATATAATGGTGATGGTTCTTGTGAAATGTCTGATGCAGTTCATTGTGGATTGTGAATGAACAAAAGCGCTTACAATAAACTTCTAGGACATTTATTAGATTATCTTAGGTTTGCCCTGTTTTCATAATATGAGCAATCCAAGATAAAAGCTGACATTGTATGTTAAATTTTATAGGGGCCCACTAGGATTAGTACCTTTTCAAATGCCCAAACTGGGACTTTTTGTGAATTTGGAAGATTTTATAAGATAAACAATACCCACAGCTATTCCAAAGGAATGAACTTTACTTTTTTGCCAAAATAATATCTTATTTTTCTAACATTTCAGTTGACTATACTGTTTCATGTAATGTAGGTGTTTCCTTATCACAGAAAACTTTTGAAAAGACAATGGAAATATTTGATCCTAATATCTTAAGGACATTTGCCATTTTTAATTTTTTTATTTTATTTTTTCTCGTAGAACACAACTGCCATAATAGGGACCATCCTGTGCACAGAAAATGAAAAATCACATTCTCCCCACTATATATTAAGTATTATGTCATCAGAGCAGTAAAGACCTTTATTAAATTTCTGCACAGGGACACATTGTGATGTGACATATGTATGATAGCAGATATCTTGGATAGGCAATTGACATACAGGCAGTTTATATAGTTTATCTCTCATGATTTGATACCTTTCAGTATACGACCTCAGCAATGTTTTAATTTTACTGGTACTACTCTGCCTTGTGGACAGATTTAGGCAGAATTATATTTTGCTCTAGAACGCTATAATTTTTTTAATTAAATTGTTTCAATATATGAAAATCTTTCACCAGACTTTATCCTGCTTTCTGAATAGTCTAACTAAATATATCATGACCACACAGGCACAAACTATTTAAGAAAAGAAATAAAGCAACATCTGGAGGATGGGTTTAAATGCACTTCCTTCAGAGGCCCTGGATATGGGTGCAATACATCCTAATAATGTACACCTACTACAGCACTGATAACTTACTTTTTATTACTTTTGTATATTGTGTCTTAGAGGATCATCTAAACTGCAATGTTTAACATTTTTCTGAAGGTATATTTATGTCTTGTATTTATACATTATTATGTGCAACCTATGTCCAAGTTGCTTGAGTATGCATGCTTGAATGTCGTTATCAGATTTCTTCATATATGAAAATGTGTAAATTGCACTTCTGTTTAATTTGTGAATTCTGTTCATGTAATTCATGAAACAGTTGTTGCTACCTCATGGCCCAGGTTGTGGTTAATTAGGAGCATTGACCACCACACTCATCAGTTTAACAAATGAATGAATGCATGAGTGCATAAATAAATGATTACACCAGGAATTAAAATATTGTAACTACAGCATCTGCAACATACAATACTATCATATAAGGTTGCAAAGCATAGCAATTAAAATAAATAAACACAATTTTTGCAGGGGCATTACACCTCCTTATGGGGGAGTCTGAAATACCCCAGTTTCTAAATTTCTTATCACTGAGATCATACAGACTTGAAGAAAACTAAAACTGGAAGAAAATGTCATTTATCCAGTTTTCTCAGTGTTACACAGACACAGTCTCATTACAAAATATGTGACAAAGTAAAGTCCGATGGAATAAACTTTTAGTGTTATGTGCAGCTCAGTAAAAGACAATTTAAATCTCAGTAACATAATGGGTAACAAACCATAGTGTTCCTAGTAACACAACAGTTGTATATACTGCATCACTCTATCTGCACATAAATAAATAAAAAGCAGTTACTATTGTGTAATTTAAATAATTGTTACCTCTGTTGTTTTTATGTAAACATGATTAAGGGAAAACATGATGCAATAAAACTGTTTAGAAGCTATAAAGATGGGTATCTGAGGGAAACTAGTTAGCTTTTTTGTTAATTAGTCAGAGGGATACATTTAATAACCTGGTTGGTGGACTAGTTAACAGATCCTTTTCAGCCCTATAACCCAGGCCAATAAAACAACATGGCTAAAGAGATAAGAACTTGTCAACAAATGATATAGCTACAGTATAGACAGACAAACATTTCCTGATAGGATAATGAATGTTTACAATTTATAATAAAGCACTAATCAATTACAGAGTAAATATCTGCAGTGGAGTTTGAAAAACTCATATGTACAATGTTTAGAGCAAACTTTACAAAAAACATTGAAAAGCACGCGTTTACAGTATGTATATTTAACTTTAGGTGATTCTACAGTTAAAGTAGGCAATGCATTGTAAGAAAGGATTATACTTATGTGAACAACTGCATGTGTCATGAAGTGCGATCTTTAGCCCTTTACTTTGTAGCAAGAAAAGGTGGAATCTTCCACCAAGTTTATTATTTATTTTTATTTACTTTGTATTTGTTGACTGGGAAAGTCCGACTAGGACAGAAGCTATTTTCAGTGGAAGCCCAGGGAGGCACACTCCAGGTGCATGTCTTTGGAATGTGTAAGGAAACCAGAGTACCCGGAGGAATCCTATACAAATTCAGGGAGGAGATGCAGACTCCACACAGAAGGCACCGTAGCCAAAAAATTGAACAAAAAAAATCTTGATGTGAGGTGGCAACATTAAATGCTGCACCACTGCAACACCCAAGTGTGTTTTCATTTCCTATTAAGTAGATCCAGGGTGTTTTCTTGCCTTACTTCTGCTGGCATTTTTTGCACATTGCTGGTGCAAACTTTGAAAATGCCCTTTTCCCTACTGAAGTTTTAAAACAGGGTCTAATATAAGTTAGGGTTTCTTCTTCATTCTCCCTTAGAAAATAGCTTTATTTTCTGCTGTGCAATCTGCTTTTTAATGAATAATGTTCCAGCCTGACAATTTTGTAAATCTGTGAAAAGTGTTGCCCATTCATTGACTTGCAGCCAGTTAAAATGTTCTATAAGATGACATTGGTGGGTCTGCGCGTAGGACAAATCTGCCTGTTTTGTTAACTTTTGCCTTTTTTCTTGTTTGTTTTCACTAGCAATGCAGTTCAGGATGCTTTATCATAATAACAGTGGTAGTGTGCTCAGTCAGTATTTAAAATTCCATTTCCATAAACTTAATTTCTCTTTAAATATCAGTGCCTGGTATTAAAATTCAAACAATCTTTTTCTTCAGTACTGGGGAATTATATGAACAAATGTGCAAAAGATGATACTATGGATGGGATAAGGAATTCAACAACTGATACATCTATTTTATTTATTTATAGATGCATTTATATAGCAGCATTTGTATCCTTTTTGTTTATATTTTTTGACAAATAATGCAGTTAGTTTTAAGATTTTTGTATTTATACAATTTTCAATTTTTCATTTTGATTTGCAGTTGACTTTTCAAAGTGTCTGGACTTGCTGTGTTAGGTCTCATGGTTCTGACAGGGAACCATAGATATAGCACATTAAACCTTCACTTACCATAAATATCACTTTTTGACTTTAACAAGTGAGTCTTCTACAAAATCTCAGTACAGAGGTTTTGTTTCTTTAAACCTCTGCCAAAGTTCTTCCCTACAAATGCTAGAAATTAAATTGGTATAGCATCTGTAGCGTGCCGAAAAAAAGGCAAAGGGCATGATGCCAAACACTTTTTGCCATAGGAAACTGGTGGTGCAATTTCTAATTGTACACTCACTAGCAATGATTCCCTACTTTAGAGAGATTTCTCCCTTCTTTGAGTTGGTGCAACTGTGGAGTTGGTATATATAAGTTTGGGGTGCATGGGGGAATGTCCCCTTCATTGGTGGTGATTGTGGGCTTACCCGTACAAAAAACAAGAAAAAAGGGTTTTTTCATCCTTTTTTTTTTTTTTTTTAGGGAATGTTGACTTTGAGGAAGTCTGTGTTTCATAGTAGAACCCTGTCAAAGTTAATTATCTTTCCTGAGTATCATATTCCACAAATATTTCAGTTTAATATCTTAAACATGGCATGCATTACATACCAATGGAAAAACTGCTCTGAGAAAAATTAACAGAAGGAAAAACAATAACCCCTCAAAAAGGATAATTGCCAATGTATTTGTATTTAATAAGGAATTAAGCATAATCCTCTAATATAATCATGACCTAAGTCTTGGGCCATCAGCAAAGCCAATTAAAGTAGCGTAAAGAATTTAGACAGATGATTATGACATGTCTTGTACCAAATAGTAAACTTATAACATATGCATAAATACATTCTTTTAATTGGCTATTTACTTACTTATTTTTCCTGATTAAGTTACTGCTACTAGATGTATGTCATTAACAAACAGTCAATAAATAAATAAATAAATAACACAGCTCAGAAAGATGGCACCACAGTTTAATGTGTCATCTGAAGAAAGGCTCCTCTGGAGTACAGCATTGCACTGTCCTGTACATTTGCCACAATACAATAATAAATACAAGAGAACATTCTCTTCTGAACTGCCTCACATCAGGAGTGTGAGTTACTTTTGAGAGATGAATGTAAAGACTGAAGGGTTTCAGTTCATGCAGGGCTCTAACTTCAGATACCAGTCTGTGAATGTCACTAAACATAATTCCAAGATCCACTAGTCAGGTGACTCTGGATGTTGAGGTCTAGGACTGTAATTAATGGTTGCAGATAATGCTAATCCCACTGTGGTGAGCATTTATTATATATTAAAAAGTAGCTGATTACTGATCTATGTTTCTTGACAGATTTTAGCATCTTAACTTTGTCTAAAATAAAAAAGTTATCCTATCTGTAAAAGAAGGTAAAAGTTATTATAATTATTTTTGTTTTAGAGCACTTTTAAATTTTGACTTTTCTTTTGGTGTACTGTAACCAGAATTTAGATGCAGTTATTTTACATTGTTGCAATGATGGGTCTTAGAAGTAGGTACAAAGCTGGAACAGACTTTTAAATATTGTATGAAATTAGCATGGGGTATAACCAAGATAACTGCATTATAAACAAAACAGCTGTTTTGTGTGTTTGGGATCAAAGAGCATAATGAGAATTGTAAAGAAATTCTGTGGGCCGGGGAATACAATATTCTATGCACATTTGTTGTTAATGAAAACCTCAAAGGAGACCAAGGTTTGATACTCAGCAGGAAATCAGTTAGCTTTACAAGACGCATGCAGTGGTAACAGTGGTTTGTACATGGCATGTGCTGTGACAGTGTCTCATGTCTTTCAGTGATTAACAGTTACACCCAGTCTAAATGTGCGCAGGACATACCATAGGTGAGAAATAAGAATATTTTTAGCTACATGCTAGCTGCTTTAAAGATTCAGTAATATAGAGATTTTTGCAGCATGGTTTACGTTTTTGAAAAGCTTTAACCAATGTAGACATGGGAAGTTGGCGAGAGAGGGTTGCAGCCTAGGTTCTTAAACTGAGTAACATGCTCTAGCTGTATAAACTGGAAGTCAGTGATCAGTGGATTGTGCTGTTTCTTTGTTTTATGTGCCATATCAAACTGCTTACTTAGCTTTTGTTTTACATGAATAGCATGGTCTTTGTTTCCTCTAGACTGAAGCTGAGTAATTTGGAGGAGTACCACTGAAATGTGATTATAATATCCTGAAGGAGTTGACTTTGCATGATCTTAAGTCAGGAAATCATTACATTTATGGCCAAAGGAAAGCTGCTGAATTTTTTTCTGTGTGGAATATAGTAATGTCTTGCATGCAATGCAGCATAGACAATTGGCATGAAGACTACAGAGGCATTCCTTGATAAATATGAAGCAGAAAATATTATTTTGTAGTTAAATTAATATGTAGTGATAAAACAGAGCCACCCAAGAGGTATTCCCTTCCTCGGAGGTAGGCTAGGTTCACATATAAGAATGGGATGTGAGGAATGGTGGCTTACCTCCCTTAAAAAAAGAAAATAAATAGTTATTTTAAGTGTTTTGAATTTTGCAGCTATACACTACATTCACTTATGTGAAAAAGTGAATGTAGTGTATAGTTGCAAAATGGTGCTGCGGTAGCGTTGTCGCCTCACAGTCAGACGCTGTCTGGTTTAATTCTCAGCTAGAGCATCTTCTGCAAGGAGACATGCATGAACCTTCGTTGAAGGTTGTGCATCAGGGCTGGTTACTCGGCACATAAAAAATCAACTACCAATCATTAGCGGACCGGAGTTCTGCTGTGGCGACCCCTAACCGGGAAAAGCCAAAAGACACACACACACACACACACACACACACACACACACACACACACTACATTCACTTATGTATAGAAAGAATGTCACATTGTAACAATTTACAATAGAAATCTCAGAACAATGTAGGAGTAGGAGGAATGTTAGTGAGAGAACAGCAAGAATGTAAAATGTCATTGTGATCAGGAGTGTCATTTGAAAGCTAGTGCCTATAAGTATGCTACTGATGGTTTGTGCATAGTAATGTAATATTCATTCCTGTGTATGACATATTACTAACAATCAAAAACTAACACCAGCCTGCTTATGCATGACATTAAAATATGGCAGACAAATTTGGAGAACATATTTGTAAATGCTTTTGATAGGCTTATACTCTGATAAGAAGAAGATGCCATTTCAAGTTCCATTTCAACAAGTGTGACATTATACATCTTAGAGGATGAATATCATGTCACAGTATTTCCAAGAAAAAAATATGTCAGATAAGAAGAAAGCAGTGGAGCTGGAAGTCATTACATGCAAAGGAGTAATGAGCAGAAAGTGGTACTGGGGGTCATTAATTACTAAGGTGTAATGAGCAGGAAGTGACTCTGGAAACCATTATGTATGAAGGAGAAAGTGTGAAGTGTCCCAGTGACTCATTATATACCAGGGAGTAATGAGGAGGGAGTGGCTCTGGGAGTTATTGTATACCAAGGAATAATGAGCAGGACATGGCTCTGGGTTATCATTAAATACCAAGGACCAAACCAGAAGAAGTGGTGCTGGGAGTCATTATATACCAGGGGTAATAAGGAAGAAGTGGCACTGGGAGTCGTTCTATACCAGGGGTAATGAGGAAGAAGTGGCACTGAGAGTCGTTATATACCAGGGGTAATGAGGAAGAAGTGGCACTGGGAGTCGTTATATACCAGGGTAATGAGGAAGAAGTGGCACTGGGAGTCGTTATATACCAAGGACTAATGAGGAAGAAGTGGCACTGGGAGTCGTTATATACCAAGGACTAATGAGGAAGAAGTGGCACTGGGAGTCATTATATATCAGAGGTAATGAGGAAGAAGTGGCACTGGGAGTCATTATATACCAGGGGTAATGAGGAAGAAGTGGCACTGGGAGTCATTATATACCATGGGTAATGAGGAAGAAGTGGAACTGGGAATCGTTATATACCAAGGACTAATGAGGAAGAAGTGGCACTGGGAGTCATTATATACCAAGGACTAATGAGGAAGAAGTGGCACTGGGAGTCATTATATACCAGGAGTAATGAGGAAGAAGTGGTACTGGGAGTCATTATATACCAAGGACTAATAAGGAAGAAGTGGCACTGGGAGTCATTATATACCAGGGGTAATGAGGAAGAAGTAGCACTGGGAGTCATTATATACCAGGGGTAATGAGGAAGAAGTGGCACTGGGAGTCATTATATACCAGGGGTAATGAGGAAGAAGTGGCACTGGGAGTCATTATATACCAGGGGTAATGAGGAAGAAGTGGCACTGGGAGTCGTTATATACCAAGGACTAATGAGGAAGAAGTGGCACTGGGAGTCGTTATATACCAGGGATAATGAGGAAGAACTGGCACTGGGAGTCGTTATATACCAGGAGTAATGAGGAAGAAGTGCACTGGGAGTCATTATATACCAGGGGTAATGAGGAAGAAGTGGCACTGGGAGTTGTTATATACCAGGGGTAATGAGGAAGAAGTGGCACTGGGAGTCGTTATATACCAAGGACTAATGAGGAAGAAGTGGCACTGGGAGTCGTTATATACCAAGGACTAATGAGGAAGAAGTGGCACTGGGAGTCATTATATACCAAGGACTAATGAGGAAGAAGTGGCACTGGGAGTCATTATATACCAAGGACTAATGAGGAAGAAGTGGCACTGGGAGTCATTATATACCAGGGGTAATGAGGAAGAAGTGGCACTGGGAGTCATTATATACCAGGGTAATGAGGAAGAAGTGGCACTGGGAGTCATTATATATCAGGGGTAATGAGGAAGAAGTGGCACTGGGAGTCATTATATACCAAGGACTAATGAGGAAGAAGTGGCACTGGGAGTCATTATATACCAGGGGTAATGAGGAAGAAGTGGCACTGGGAGTCGTTATATACCAAGGGTAATGAGGAAGAAGTGGCACTGGGAGTCATTATATACCAGGGGTAATGAGGAAGAAGTGGCACTGGGAGTTGTTATATACCGGGGTAATGAGGAAGAAGTGGCACTGGGAGTCATTATATACCAGGGGTAATGAGGAAGAAGTGGCACTGGGAGTCGTTATATACCAAGGGTAATGAGGAAGAAGTGGCACTGGGAGTCATTATATACCAGGGGTAATGAGGAAGAAGTGGCACTGGGAGTCATTATATACCAGGGGTAATGAGGAAGAAGTGGCACTGGGAGTTGTTATATACCAGGGGTAATGAGGAAGAAGTGGCACTGGGAGTCGTTATATACCAGGGGTAATGAGGAAGAAGTGGCACTGCGAGTCATTATATATCAGGGGTAATGAGGAAGAAGTGGCACTGGGAGTCGTTATATACCAAGGGTAATGAGGAAGAAATGGCACTGGGAGTTGTTATATACCAGGGGTAATGAGGAAGAACTGGCACTGGGAGTCATTATATACCAGGGGTAATGAGGAAGAAGTGGCACTGGGAGTCATTATATACCAGAGGTAATGAGGAAGAAGTGGCACTGGGTGTTGTTATATACCAGGGATAATGAGGAAGAAGTGGCACTGGGAGTTGTTATATACCAGGGGTAATGAGGAAGAAGTGGCACTGGGAGTCGTTATATACCAGGGGTAATGAGGAAGAAGTGGCACTGGGAGTCATTATATACCAAGGACTAATGAGGAAGAAGTGGCACTGGGAGTCATTATATACCAGGGGTAATGAGGGAGAAGCGGCACTGGGAGTTGTTATATACCAGGGGTAATGAGGAAGAAGTGGCACTGGGAGTCATTATATACCAGGGGTAATGAGGAAGAAGTGGCACTGGGAGTCGTTATATACCAGGGGTAATGAGGAAGAAGTGGCACTGGAAGTCATTATATACCAGGGTAATGAGGAAGAAGTGGCACTGGGAGTCATTATATACCAGGGTAATGAGGAAGAAGTGGCACTGGGAGTCATTATATACCAGGGGTAATGAGGAAGAAGTGGCACTGGGAGTCATTATATACCAGGGGTAATGAAGAAGAAGTGGCACTGGTAGTCATTATATACCAGGGCTAATGAGGAAGAAGTGGCACTGGGAGTCATTATATATCAGGGGTAATGAGGAAGAAGTGGCACTGGGAGTCATTATATACCAGGGTAATGAGGAAGAAGTGGCACTGGGAGTCATTATATACCAGGGGTAATGAGGAAGACGTGGCACTGGGAGTCATTATATACCAGGGTAATGAGGAAGAAGTGGCACTGGGAGTCATTATATACCAGGGGTAATGAGGAAGAAGTGGCACTGCGAGTCGTTATATACCAGGGGTAATGAGGAAGAAGTGGCACTGGGAGTCGTTATATACCAGGGGTAATGAGGAAGAAGTGGCACTGGGAGTCATTATATAAGAAGGGTAATGAGGAAGAAGTGGTAGTGGGAGTCATTATATACCAGGGGTAATGAGGAAGAAGTGGCACTGGGAGTCGTTATATACCAAGGGTAATGAGGAAGAAGTGGCACTGGGAGTCGTTATATACCAGGGGTAATGAGGAAGAAGTGGCACTGGGAGTCATTATATACCAGGGGTAATGAGGAAGAAGTGGCACTGGGAGTCATTATATACCAGGGGTAATGAGGAAGAAGTGGCACTGGGAGTCATTATATACCAAGGACTAATGAGGAAGAAGTGGCACTGGGAGTCGTTATATACCAAGGACTAATGAGGAAGAAGTGGCACTGGGAGTCATTATATACCAGGGGTAATGAGGAAGAAGTGGCACTGGGAGTCGTTATATACCAGGGGTAATGAGGAAGAAGTGGCACTGGGAGTCGTTATATACCAGGGGTAATGAGGAAGAAGTGGCACTGGGAGTCATTATATACCAGGGGTAATGAGGAAGAAGTGGCACTGGGAGTCATTATATACCAGGAGTAATGAGGAAGAAGTGGTACTGGGAGTCATTATATACCAGGGGTAATGAGGAAGAAGTGGCACTGGGAGTCATTATATACCAGGGTAATGAGGAAGAAGTGGCACTGGGAGTCATTATATACCAGGGGTAATGAGGAAGAAGTGGCACTGGGAGTCGTTATATACCAGGGGTAATGAGGAAGAAGTGGCACTGGGAGTCGTTATATACCAAGGACTAATGAGGAAGAAGTGGCACTGGGAGTCATTATATACCAGGGGTAATGAGGAAGAAGTAGCACTGGGAGTCATTATATATCAGGGTAATGAGGAAGAAGTGGCACTGGGAGTCGTTATATACCAGGGGTAATGAGGAAGAAGTGGCACTGGGAGTCATTATATACCAGGGGTAATGAGGAAGAAGTGGCACTGGGAGTTGTTATATACCAGGGATAATGAGGAAGAAGTGGCACTGGGAGTCGTTATATACCAGGGGTAATGAGGAAGAAGTGGCACTGGGAGTCGTTATATAACAAGGACTAATGAGGAAGAAGTGGCACTGGGAGCCGTTATATACCAAGGACTAATTAGGATGAAGTGGCACTGCAAGTCATTATATATCAGGGGTAATGAGGAAGAAGTGGCACTGGGAGTCATTATATACCAGGGGTAATGAGGAAGAAGTGGCACTGTGAGTCATTATATACCAGGGTAATGAGGAAGAAGTGGCACTGGGAGTTGTTATATACCAGGGTAATGAGAAAGAACTGGCACTGAGAGTCGTTATATACCAGGGGTAATAAGGAAGAAGTGGCACTAGGTGTCATTATATACCAGGGGTAATGAGGAAGAAGTGGCACTGGGAGTCATTATATACCAAGTACTAATGAGGAAAAACTGGCACTGGGAGTCATTATATACCAGGGGTAATGAGGAAGAAGTAGCACTGGGAGTCATTATATACCAGGGGTAATGAGGAAGAAGTGGCACTGGGAGTCATTATATACCAGGGGTAATGAGGAAGAAGTGGCACTGGGAGTCGTTATATACCAAGGACTAATGAGGAAGAAGTGGCACTGGGAGTCATTATATACCAGGGGTAATGAGGAAGAAGTGGCACTGGGAGTCGTTATATACCAGGGGTAATGAGGAAGAAGTGGCACTGTGAGTCATTATATACAAAGGACTAATGAGGAAGAAGTGGCACTGGGAGTCGTTATATACCAAGGTAATGAGGAAGAAGTGGCACTGGGAGTCGTTATATACCAGGGGTAATGAGGAAGAAGTGGCACTGGGAGTCATTATATACCAGGGGTAATGAGGAAGAAGTGGCACTGGGAGTCGTTATATACCAGGGTAATGAGGAAGAAGTGGCACTGGGAGTCATTATATACCAGGGTAATGAGGAAGAAGTGGCACTGGGAGTCATTATATACCAGGGGTAATGAGGAAGAAGTGGCACTGGGAGTCATTATATACCAGGGGTAATGAGGAAGAAGTGGCACTGGGAGTCATTATATACCAGGGGTAATGAGGAAGAACTGGCACTGGGAGTCTTTATATACCAGGGTTAATGAGGAAGAAGTGGCACTGGGTGTCATTATATACCAGGGGTAATGAGGAAGAAGTGGCACTGGGAGTCATTATATACCAAGGACTAATGAGGAAGAAGTGGCACTGGGAGTCGTTATATACCAGGGGTAATGAGGAAGAAGTGGCACTGGGAGTCATTATATACCAGGGGTAATGAGGAAGAAGTGGCACTGGGAGTCATTATATACCAAGGACTAATGAGGAAGAAGTGGCACTGGGAGTTGTTATATACCAGGGGTAATGAGGAAGAAGTGGCACTGGGAGTCATTATATACCAGGGGTAATGAGGAAGAAGTGGCACTGGGAGTCGTTATATACCAGGGGTAATGAGGAAGAAGTGGCACTGGGAGTCATTATATACCAGGGGTAATGAGGAAGAAGTGGCAATGTGAGTCGTTATATACCATGGGTAATGAGGAAGAAGTGGCACTGGGAGTCATTATATACCAGGGTAATGAGGAAGAAGTGGCACTGGGAGTCGTTATATACCAGGGGTAATGAGGAAGAAGTGGCACTGGGAGTTGTTATATACCAGGGGTAATGAGGAAGAAGTGGCACTGGGAGTCATTATATACCAGGGTAATGAGGAAGAAGTGGCACTGGGAGTTGTTATATACCAGGGGTAATGAGGAAGAAGTGGCACTGGGAGTCGTTATATACCAGGGGTAATGAGGAAGAAGTGGCACTGGGAGTCGTTATATACCAGGGGTAATGAGGAAGAAGTGGCACTGGGAGTCGTTATATACCAAGGACTAATGAGGAAGAAGTGGCACTGGGAGTCATTATATACCAGGGGTAATGAGGAAGAAGTGGCACTGGGAGTCATTATATACCAGGGGTAATGAGGAAGAAGTGGCACTGGGAGTCATTATATACCAAGGTAATGAGGAAGAAGTGGCACTGGGAGTCGTTATATACCAAGGACTAATGAGGAAGAAGTGGCACTGGGAGTCATTATATACCAGGGGTAATGAGGAAGAAGTGGCAATGTGAGTCGTTATATACCATGGGTAATGAGGAAGAAGTGGCACTGGGAGTCATTATATACCAGGGTTAATGAGGAAGAAGTGGCACTGCGAGTCGTTATATACCAGGGGTAATGAGGAAGCAGTGGCACTGGGAGCTGTTATATACCAGGGGTAATGAGGAAGAAGTGGCACTGCGAGTCGTTATATACCAGGGGTAATGAGGAAGAAGTGGTGCTGAAAGTCGTTATATACCAGGGGAATGAGGAAGAAGTGGCACTGGGAGTCATTATATACCAGGGGTAATGAGGAAGAAGTGGCACTGGGAGTCGTTATATACCAGGGGTAATGAGGAAGAAGTGGCACTGGGAGTCGTTATATACCAGGGGTAATGAGGAAGAAGTGGCACTGTGAGTCATTATATACAAAGGACTAATGAGGAAGAAGTGGCACTGGGAGTCGTTATATACCAGGGTAATGAGGAAGAAGTGGCACTGGGAGTTGTTATATACCAGGGGTAATGAGGAAGAAGTGGCACTGGGAGTCATTATATACCAGGGGTAATGAGGAAGAAGTGGCACTGGGAGTCATTATATACCAGGGGTAATGAGGAAGAAGTGGCACTGAAAGTCATTATACACCAGGGGAAAGAGAAAGAAGTGGCACTGGGAGTCATTATATACCAGGGGTAATGAGGAAGAAGTGGCACTGGGAGTTGTTATATACCAGGGATAATGAGGAAGAAGTGGCACTGGGAGTTGTTATATACCAGGGGTAATGAGGAAGAAGTGGCACTGGGAGTCGTTATATACCAGGGGTAATGAGGAAGAAGTGGCACTGGGAGTCGTTATATACCAAGGACTAATGAGGAAGAAGTGGCACTGGGAGTCGTTATATACCAAGGACTAATGAGGAAGAAGTGGCACTGAGAGTCATTATATACCAAGGACTACTGAGGAAGAAGTGGCACTGGGAGTTGTTATATACCACGGGTAATGAGGAAGAAGTGGCACTGGGAGTTGTTATATACCAGGGGTAATGAGGAAGAAGTGGCACTGGGAGTCATTATATATCAGGGGTAATGAGGAAGAAGTGGCACTGGGAGTCATTATATACCAGGGGTAATGAGGAAGAAGTGGCACTGGGAGTCATTATATACCAGGGGTAATGAGGAAGAAGTGGCACTGGGAGTTGTTATATACCAGGGGTAATGAGGAAGAAGTGGCACTGGGAGTCATTATATACCAGGGGTAATGAGGAAGAAGTGGCACTGGGAGTCATTATATACCAGGGGTAATGAGGAAGAAGTGGCACTGGGAGTCATTATATACCAAGGACTAATGAGGAAGAAGTGGCACTGGGAGTCGTTATATACCAAGGACTAATGAGGAAGAAGTGGCACTGGGAGTCGTTATATACCAGGGGTAATGAGGAAGAAGTGGCACTGGGAGTCATTATATACCAGGGGTAATGAGGAAGAAGTGGCACTGTGAGTCGTTATATACCAAGGACTAATGAGGAAGAAGTGGCACTGGGAGTCGTTATATACCAAGGACTAATGAGGAAGAAGTGGCACTGGGAGTCGTTATATATCAGGGGTAATGAGGAAGAAGTGGCACTGGGAGTCATTATATACCAGGGTAATGAGGAAGAAGTGGCACTGGGAGTCGTTATATACCAAGGACTAATGAGGAAGAAGTGGCACTGGGAGTTGTTATATACCAGGGGTAATGAGGAAGAAGTGGCACTGGCAGTTGTTATATACCAGGGGTAATGAGGAAGAAGTGGCACTGGGAGTTGTTATATACCAGGGGTAATGAGGAAGAAGTGGCACTGGGAGTTGTTATATACCAGGGGTAATGAGAAAGAAGTGGCACTGTGAGTCATTATATATCAGGGGTAATGAGGAAGAAGTGGCACTGGGAGTCATTATATATCAGGGGTAATGAGGAAGAAGTGGCACTGGGAGTCGTTATATACCAGGGGTAATGAGGAAGAAGTGGCACTGGGAGTTGTTATATACCAGGGGTAATGAGGAAGAAGTGGCACTGGGAGTCGTTATATACCAGGGGTAATGAGGAAGAATTGATTCTGGACGTCAGTATATACTAAAGAATAATGAAGAGGAAGTGAGTCTAGCAGTATACGTACCAGAGTAATGAGGAGGTAGTGGTGTTGGGAGTCATTATACACTTGGAGTAATTACCCAGGAGTAATCTAGTGTTTGAGTAGAATCATGGTTCTCTTTCTTCCTCTTTATAGTTTTTTGGTCAGACTCTTCTTGGATAACTATGCCCCTCTTTTGAAACAATAATTCACAGACAATAACAGTTCGGTGGAAAGAGTCACTTGAAAGGTAAAGAAATTGTTGAAGGTTTACGGTAGTGTCAATTATGTGAGCTGGTTAATTAATAGTAATATGTGTAGTCTTGTGAAGTGAAGTGACAGAAATACTTTGAGGGAGACAACTAAGTCAAACTTCAGAGGAAAGAGAGCAAATACACGAGGCATGTCTGGCCACATTGAGGGGAAATGGTTCTGAAAGGAATTATGATAAAAATACATTGAGATACTAATGCACCTGCATGTCTCTATGTTGCATGAAACAGTTAATTGTGAGTTACCAACTGGAGCAGAAATGAGGCAGAATAGATAAAAAGGAACTAGCTATAAGTTTAGTTGCACATTTACCATATAACTCACTGACTGTCAGTTCATCACAAGTGGCACTCATGGAAGAGGGCCCACATCCTCAATGAATGGAACTTAGACAAATTTGAACTCCTTGCATTCCTCTCCCTTTTAGTTTAGTACAGAAGCATCAGGTCATGTCATCATTAAGAAAATGGGCAACTTAATTTGGATGATTGAGTAGGCATTGATGAATTACCATACCACTAATCAAAAAGCATTTAGTTAACATACAGATGGTAGAAAAACTTGCCATTTCCCAAAAGACTTGTGTAAAAATAAAAAAAGTCTTACATTTAAATCAGTAGTATTGTTATGTGTAGATATTAAAATTTTCTTTTAGTTTAACAGCAACAAAATTTACCACCTCCCCATCCATATACAAACTATCAGACTAAAACCCCACACATGCTGCACTACATGCCATTTTCAGATAAACAGATTTACTGTTCTGTTACTTCTGAATACTCACTAATTTAAAAGTTCTAGGATTCCAATTAAATAAATTATGAGTTTCTTACACTGTCCATCACTTTGCATCAAGGGGTCCTGCAGAAATAAGGAGAAGGTATGATGTTTTGTTAACTACAGCGTTTCAAGAAGATTAACACTCCCTACATGAACAGCATGTGTGACAGGCAGACTCAAGGCTCCTCTTTGCCTATAATGTAACTCATCCAGACTACAAGAGAAACACCATTGCAATGATCCTCTACAAAATGTCCAGACATATCATCAGACAAAGCAGACTCACAATTATTGTATTTCCTGTATTATAAGCCCTGTTTGCTCAGTGGTGGGGGAAGTGAAACACTAGGTAGTAGAATAATGTATATTTTTACAAACAGTTGTCTTGGATATATTTTAAACATTTTTTATACACCTTGGAGAAAAGGGGACTATGTTTTCCTAAGCTGATCATGAGGAAGTAGAGGAAGTTGAATTTAAATTTGAGTAGCCATCTCATGACAGTACAGCTTCCATGTTTTTTCTCATGCAGTGACATCCAGGAATAAAGGAACTCTAACAATGGCTCAAATAAATCTAAAATAAAAAAAAAATCTTAAATATTAATACATATTTTTATATATTTCTCTATAATACATTTCAGAATTGATAATAAAATGTTACTAGTGATTGTGCACTTCTGGGACTAAAAACATGGCCCCTATTTTACTGCCATGATAGCTGTTTTGTCTGTACTCATTTTTGTCATGTACCTTCAGTTTTGATTCCAGTTACCTATCATTTGTTGAAGTTCTTGATGAGTGTCATTTTGTAATGCCACATTATTTTTATACAGTAGCATTGTTACTCTGCCCCTCCTAAACCATTTGCTAATGTAGTCCATAAACAGTTTGAACAGTAGTGGGCTTAAAGCTGATCCATGATACATATCTAGTCCTACTTGGGATCCCTTTGACTCCAAACACTGTTCATACTTATGTCATTATATCATGTTACATCACCTGCCACTAATCCTACCAATTCTTACAGGACTTTGAACAACTGCAAGACTGCCCAAACAACTTTCCTGGAACCTTGTTAAATGCTTTCTCTAAGTCTGGGAACCCCAAGTTGAACTCTTTCCTCACTTCCATTTACTTCTTCTCTATCTGTCTCATTGCAAACAATGGGTCAGTTGTGCTTCAGCCGGATTTGAATCTGAGCTGGCCATCTCCCTTGTTTCTTTTGACTAATCTGTATAGTCATTCATCAGTCACCTTCCCCAGCACTTTCATGCAATACAGCAGGAGTTTGGTACTGCTGTACTGGACACAATTTGTGAATGTCCTCTTTGGTTTAATACACACTGGCACTGCCATGGTTACCATCTAGTCATCTGGGATATGCCTTTCTCTACATACTGCTGTGAGTACCCCCAGGAGTCATTTCTCTACTAACTCATTTAACATCTTGATAATGTCTGCTATGACTTCATCTAATCCTGCTGCTTTTCTGGACTTCAAATTTCTTTAGCAATGTTCTTATCTTTATTAGGGTGAGTTCTTTTCCTCTTTTGGTATAAGCTGTGCATAAGGCAAGACAGCTTCTGTGGAGTTTTATCCATTCAGAAGCTGCAGGAAGTACTCTTTCCTTCTGTTTTTAATTTCCTCTGGACTGGTGAGCAGATTTTTGCTGGCATCCCTAATGAATGGTTTCTGATATCAGTCACTTTCATCCTACTGTCTTTGCCTTGCAACCTGGCAGAGTGTCATTTTGCCATCTTTCCAAAAGCTGGTAGAGTGTGTCTGATTTATTTTATTTTAGTTATTTAACATTTGTTAACTCGGAAAGTCCGACTTGGAATGAAGCCAATTTTCAGCAGAGGCCCGGGGAGAAATGCTCCAGATGCATGTCCTTGTAACGTGGGAGGAAACCGGAGCACCCAGAGGAAACCCACACGAATGCAAGGAGGACATGCAGACTGCACACATGATGTCTTGATCTTTGTCACTGGAACTCCTATCCTAGCCTTTTGCTAGCCAGCTAGTACGCAATCCTACTTTTGGCCATCTTTTCTATGTCACTCTTCTTCCTGCAATCTTTATTACTTTTGATGATCTCACCACTAGCTTTCCTAATGTACCTTTTTTCCACACCTGGCTCAGTCGTGTATCTGTTCTATAGTCCTCATACATTCTGTTTTGAGATGTTGATGTTCCTTCAACTACACCTATTTCCTCTTCTTTCTGAGGTGCTAGAACCCTGAGAATTTCCTTGAACTCCTCTGCATTTTCTGCAGCCAATGTCTAGGTTTGCAGCCTAGGCTCTGTTGACCAAAGAGTCTTTGGTGACCACTGGTTACAACTAATTTTGGCCACCAGTGGTTTATGCTATGAGCTGACTGTTTCATGCAGGATAACTGATCCTACCCCCATGCCCTTTCATTACTAGGCAAAAATCTACCAGAGTTGCATGTTCATAGGTTCATAGGTAGGTACTAGACTATCAGCCCAAGGGCTAAGTTAGCCTAGCGAACAAGGTTCCCTGGCTTACACCACCCAAGAAAGTTATTTTCCTGTGCCCCTGTCGAGCAAAGCCACAGAAATGATCCCCAGGGTGTATTTCCTATTTCCCATCCATGTTGGTCAATTTTGCATGTGATTTTGGGACTGTCTCTCATGGTGAACCATGTGTTAACCACTTTCAAGCCTCTGTCAGGCAGAAGTCTAGAATGGCCTCTCCTTCTTTGTTCCTTTTGCCCTACCCATGTGGCCCAGACACTCCTCATTTCCTGTTCTGTCTGTCTCAATATTGACATTCATATATCCCATTATCATCACCAACTAATTTTGTCCCACTTTATCTAGCAGATCTAATAAGTGTTGCCTGAATGCAATCTCTTCCTCACTATCCCAACCCTGCTGTGGGGCATAGGCTGTGATTATGAATAGTGTCCTATCCTTACCCTGGAGTCTGATTGCCATGAGTCTGTGACTAATACTTATGACATCCCTCACTGTTTTCACAGCTACCTACCCACTGTTCTTTATTTACTAAATATCTAATCATAGACATTTCTTCCAATTTTAACACAGGCCTAAGGAATAGATGAAGAATTACAATAAAAAGAAATGGAAATGCATTGCAGAATAATAGACTTGCTTTACATTTCTGGTTTGACAATCAAGCTATCAAAAATCTCTTATTTACTTAGTCACATTCAATGGTGCAAGCCAAAGAATCTACTTACCAGTGTGCATTTTCTTTCTTTCTTTCTTTATGTATATTCATGTATGTATGTATCTTGCTGCCAAAGACATTTGTACAGGCCACAACCTATGTTCAGCAGTGACTTGGGAGGAGAGAAGTTCTAGAACAACAGAAGTTAAACAAACACAGCAGATACAGAGAAAGCATAACTTTACAGTATAAAAGAACATAATGCATGTATTATAGCAATAACCCATGCCTGGGTGAGGGTAATGCTGGATTTACCCATGGTTGGCGTGGTTTGGTCACGAGGGCGAAGCCCAAGGGGACCAAACAAAGCCAACCATGGGTAAATCCAACATTACCCACACCCAGGCGTGGGTTATTGCTATTATACAATGACATTATTTAAGAAAAAAAATAATTAATTTTCTTAAATAATGGCATTGTATAATGCCTCCTTGCTGCCCTTCCGCAGCTGTCTGGTATTCTGCGGCAGTTCTGATGTACTGCGCATGCGTATGCCTATGCAGTACATCAGAGCTGTGGGCAAAAGCAGTGGAGATTTCTCTGTTGCTTTTTACTGTTTCGCTATGTTAAATGGGTTTAACATAGCGAGACAGCTTTAAAATAAGCAACGGAGAATCTCCGTTGCTTATTTTAAAGCTGCCTTGCTATGTTAAACCCATTTAACATAGCGAGACAGGTTTAAAAAAAAAAGCAACGGAGAAAGCAAGATCTCCGTTGCTTTTTACACACTGTGTCGCTATGTTAAAGGAGTTTAACATAGCGAGACAGTGTTTTAAAAAAGACTTACACTAATGGAAAAAGTCCGGGTGACCGGACCTTTTTCCATTAGTATAAGTCGATTTACAATGTACACGCTGAGCAATCAGCGTGCACGTTTTGGAATATTAATGGGGGGGGTTATGGTATAATCACAGTGTTACAGCTTACAGAAGTAATAATAAGTAACAATAACAATGTACTTCATGCCTTAGCACATCATAAGATAAGCCCTGATTAAAAACTGTTATTTCCTTTTAAACATGATTGTAGGAGGGAACAGCGGATGGAAGGGAAGAGGGAAAGGAAAGGCTCCAGTTTAACAGATACTAGACATTCTTATATGATGGGGGTACATGAGGTAAGAGCCCCCCAGTACCATAGTATATGTTGTATTAAGTCATATTATTTATAAAATGGTAAGTATAAATCAGTAAATGGATTTCATAGCTTGTACATGGTGGAGGCATGTTCAGCCTCTTGTACTGCTGAAGCTAATGAGGTCAGTGAGGCTGAATTGATCATTCCACTTTGGGATTTTAGTGTTGATTCATAATAGAACACTGTGAAGGGGTTAGGCTTCAGAAGAAACAACAGGGCAAAAGTCTAAAGTGTAGCAAGTCAAAGAATGTTGTATTATCAATACTATCTAAACATTCAACATAAATATAAAACTGCATAACAGGTTGCGTAATTTTTAAATGGACAGAAAATCAAAAGTTATTATATGTGATCCCTAACAGTGGGCACTAGAAGTTGGCATAAACAGTTAAGTAAGAGCTAATAACAGCACAAAAGGTTATTTGTTTTTATTTTTTGATTTATAATTCCATTCTTTTTCATTAAACATAAGAACATTTTATTAAATAACCACAAGCATTCCAAATTAAGTACCTAGACATCAAAACAAAAGAAAAACAGAAAATGAAAATGCATAGGAGTATAAAATAAAAAATAGATCAGTGTTTCATGGTCCATTATAAACAAAAGACCATGAGTCATTTTACCACTTTACATCAAAATGCAAATCAGTCTTTTTTTTTCAGTTTGAAAAACAATCTGCAAAAGTTGTTTGATTTCAGCAAAACCTTGTAAGCCTGCCCTGGAATATATGAAAGTAATTAAAGTACTAATTTGTAGTTAAAGTAAACTATCTTGATGTGAATAAAACAACCAGTAGTTAGCCTACGTACAGGCTATATTCAATATAACAAGGACACAGTTTAGTAGAGGTGAGCCTTGTTGCTAGCAGCCATTGGGTATTAATAAAAGTAGTTCTAACAACTACAGAAGATGAAGGCATTGAAGTAACCAAGACTTATACCAGCATGTAGCAGAAACAGTTGTTTCCCTGCCTGCACTTCTAAGTGGGTGGCACTTGAGGGGTTTGGTACATAAAAGGGAGGGAGCTCTGCAGACACAGGCATCCAATTACCTTTTTAAGGAGAAATCAAGCAGTCTCCTAGAATCAGCTAGGGATACAAGCTGGCAGATGTTCTTTACTGCAGTTTGTAATTAATATGTTTTTTTTTAATTAAGAGTCACTAAAGGGAAGGAAATACTTAATTTTGAAAGAAATACATTGTCAATTAAGGCAGTTCTGTATTCTGGTGACAGCAAGTTACTTATTCTGTAACAGAGTTTCAGCTGTATAAGGACTTGTTCTGTCTTTCTGCTTTTCCCGGTTAGGGGTCGCCACAGCAGATCACCCGTCTGCTAATGATTGGCAGTGAATTTTTACAGTGTCAGGTTGCCAGCCTGGCACCCAACCTTCAAGAAGGCACACCCACACACCTACCTGCATGTCTTTAAAGTTCACTTGACCACAGGGAGGACATGCAGACCCCACACAGAAGGCATTCCAGTCGAGAATCGAACTGGACAACCTCTTGCTGTGAGGTGACAAAACTAACCGCTGCACCACAGCGGTATTTCAGCTGTATATACTATTGGCCAGAGTGTCTCATAATTTAACCAGTGCAGGTATCTCTGCTCCTACCTTGACACCTGTTTATCTTTCAGGTCCCATACAGTACATACACTGAATTCAGCTGTATAAGAACTATATTCACTGTATGTACTGTATGGTATGGGACCTGAAAGATAAACAGGTGTCAAGGTAGGAGCAGAGATGCCTGCACTGGTTAAATTATGAGACACTCTGGCCAATGAGATCAGTGATGTTAATTAGGATTGGATGTTGCAGGTTTTGCTACCCACAAATAGCATGTATGCTTTTAGTACTGATGGAAAGTGATTTAGAGTTAACAAGATCCAAAGTAGGGATAAGTTGGTCTGTAACTGAGTTCACTGTGGAACTGATGATTTATTAAAATTATGAAGAAAAATATAATCGGTGCGTATTACTGGCATTAAGAGAAGGAAAGTATAGAGGAAGGTTAATGAGGTAAAATGAAAAAACAATAGGTCCTGGCACAAATCATTGAGGGGCATATGAAGATAATGAAGCTATATCTGAAATACCAGAACCAATGATAACCTGAAAGGTTCTGTGATAGAGGTAGCTGGTAAATGATTTTAACATTCCTGGTCTAGAGTTTATTGATTTGACCTAACTAAACAGCTAAAAGAAATCCACGACTACACAGAGGCACTAAACGGATCATTGTTTTAATAAAAAATTGTATAATAAAAACACATATGTAATGAAACACGACTAAGCTCTTTCACATTCCAAAGGCATCATCAGAGTCATGTGTCTCATTTCATTTAGCAATGAACTTAAAGGTAAATTAGGACAAAGACCCAAGGTTGTATATAGCAAAAGTAGGAACATCAAAGAAAGGTTGGAGCTGGAAGATAAAAAGATGGAAGAGAAATACAAGTCTAAGACGAGTAAATGTGGAGCATGCGTGCAATTGGTGTAAATATATTAATGATGGTCCGTATGTTGAGATTGCTGGTTTTCACAGAAATCTCCAATGCCCTGGTAAGTGCAATTCTAACACAAAATGGTAGGTTATGTGGCTACCTGTATATCCTGTCAGGCATTCTATGTAGGTAAAACCACTGGGAGACTGAGATACAGGATAGCTGAGCTCACTGGGGACATTAAAAATAATAAAGAAAAACATCTAGTTCCCTTTTTTTACACACGACTGTATGCCAGAATTTTAAAAGGTTTGTTCTTTGTTATTGATAGAGCCTATAGAAATGATAGGGGTGGAGATCCTAATTTAGAAATAGAAACTAAGGAAACTAAATGGCAATTAAGGCTAAATGCGAAAGTCCAACTAGGTATCAATAAACACATTTCCATAGTCAGTATTCTGAAAAAGAAGAGAAAAAGTTGTTAAGAATTAGTTCAAGATGTCTACTATGTATGGACAAATGTATTTTTTAGTAGTAACATAATATAGATGATTGATTAGGGTGTTATTCACTTTGTATTTTTTGTATTTTATACGTTGTTAATAATGTTTTTCACAACAGAATGTATATATAAATGTTTTTTTTCAATATGTTTAACATATTTATATATTCTTTGGAAACATTCTCTGTAGATTATAGATGTTTATATATATATATATATATATATATATATATATATATATATATTTTTTTTCTAAATGGCATTGATTAGCAAGGGTTAAAAATGGTAAGGTATTTAACTAGTCAATTAGTTTAAAGGGTAGGTGTTAGAAAATATGTATTAATGTGTGTATGCTTAATGCCAAATTAATAATCAAGTGTTTTTAATATGCTTTTCATTCTATTTTTCATGCACTGTGATTTATACAAATTGAGTTTCATATGAGACTGAAAAGATGCTTTTCTAAAACTGCAGCATGCTTACTGAAACTTGCAAATTGCCCTCTTACCTAGTAACTGCTAGCACAGCAATATTCTTGTTTATGCCTTGTGGAAATGTACTTGAGAAGCAGGTGTTTTTCTGCTAGGTCAGAAGCATATGAATGAACAATATACCATATTATAAATGTAATGATTCTAGACAAACAGCCTTGTTCAGAGGATGGGAACCTCTGCAGCTGTAGTAGTTTAGAAATAAGGTAGACAAAGGATTATTAGAGAAATGAACTGCTAGCATTGTGCTTGATTTAGCCATAGTATCTTGAATGTAACATAACAAGTATCTAACTGAAAGTAACCAAGGCCATGTAGTTTTCCTCAGGAAGTTTCACATAAAATTTTTTTAAATCAGCAGAAATTCATGGGAAAGATGGTCAGCAGATGATGATGAAAAGGTGGTAATCTGTTACGTCAGCATGGTAGGACAGGATTAATTTGATAACCTATAAAAATGAATGCATTTCCTGTTTCTGGTTAGACAAACTCTGTATTAGCACGTTTTTGTCTCCTTGCTGCAAGATTAAAGTGCCTTAACCTGAACCTACCGTGTTTTGATCATTTTTAAAGTATATTTTTCCTTTGACAGATTGGTCCTTTGGACCGGAAACGTATCTCTCGCTCTGGACCTAGGTCAGAATTGGGCCCGGTGGCATGCATCCATACGAAGAAGAGGCCAAATCGGCTCTTCTGTTTTGAAAGACCTCCGACTGAATTGTCGTTCGAAAGAGGCCAGCCACTGTTTCTGATCTGGGATTGGAGGACGAGTCACCGATCCGGTGGATCAACTCACGGATGGTCAGGTAAGGAGGAATTACCTTATTTCTATTTTAAGATCAGGGACTAGGTACAGAACTGTTTTTTGTCAGGTAAATTTTCGTATGCAGATTAGAGACAGAAAAGGGGTTACTGTTCTTTGTCATAGATCAGGGAAACAGAATAGGTAGACAGTTATTCTAGATAAACTGTGAAAAGGTATAGATTTGTGGTACCATGTGATAGAAAGGGTTACGTAACAATTTACAGCTTAGCTAAGACACCAATGGGAAATCAGTGCACAAAAAATTCCCGGGACACGCCCCTAACTGAAGACGCGAAGTATATGCAATTACAGCGTGCCGATAATGTTAAATATTACACCAAATGGGTCGATAAGTATAAATTCGAGGGTAATTTAGATAAACTTGCACTTATGAAACTTGTAAAACAGTTAAAAATAGACGCGAAAGGTCAATTAAAAAAGCAGAGACAATTAGGAGTCCCTCAGGCGCATAGGTGGCTTTAGGAAGCAAATCGTAGGGAGCAAAGAATTAAAAATTCAAAGACAATGTTCTTAGACAAAGAAGACAATAACTTAGTAATAGCAACTGCCCCTCTTTCACCCCCTCCACTTCCGTTACCAGAATATGAAGCGAGTGGACAAGCCGATCCACCTCCGCTATACCCAGCAGTCCCTGCAAAAGCACAACCGTTTGTTAGGGATCCTATCGAGACCAGGTCTCGAACACGCGACCTGAGGAGGGAAATTGAATTAAATGAATTAAATAGAGCATCACAAGCTATGACTGAAGAAGAGATATGTCCGCTCATAGAAGTACCGAATCCTCAGGCAAGACAGGCAGGACAAGATCCGACACTTTTAGTTTATAGACCGTGGACACCGGAAGATGTCCGGAAAGCCACGGAAGGTATTCCCCACCCAAAAGTGAACTTTAGGAAATTTTTAGAAGACTTACAGGGCATGAGATTAAGTTACCATTTAAATGGAGAGGAAGTAGAAAAAGTAGTTAGACAAATTGTGGGTCCAGATTGGCACATGATCAGTGGCGACTGGAATCCTCGTGACGCACAACTTAGACCACTCCCACATACTAATGCAGAACTGGATGGCAGAGTGAAAGGTCTGACAGACTGAATCTCTGAAAAGTGGAAGCCTAGGGCTGATTGGACTTGCATTAATCAATGCATACAACAGGAAGGTGAAACAGTTGATAGATATTATGCTAGACTGTTAGAGTGTTTTAATAATCACTGCAGAATGCAGATACCAGAAAACCGGACACATGATTCCTCATATGAACAACAGTTAAAGAACGCATTCTTGAAGGGTAGTATAACTCCCATTAGTAGCTTTATTATGAAGCATATGGTAGATCATCGAACAAGTAGATTACAGCCATTACTTGAATATGCTAGACATGCAGAAAGACATTTTAATAGTAAAAAGAAAAAGAAAACTCAAGTATTTTCAGCAGAAGATGGGTCAGAAGTATTTGTAGTACAAACTGGGAAAAAGGGTAAGAAAAATACCCAGGGAAATAAACAATCTGACAAACGATCAGAAGATTTCGAGGAAAGAAAGAAAAAGGGTGAGTGTTTTAAGTGTGGGAAAAAAGGACATTTAGCTAAACAAGAAGGCGACTACAGAAAATAAGGAGGATGAGGAATGACTATATGATAGTCAGGAATCATTAGAAGAGAGTGAGCAGGGAAAGGTAAGTGTAAATGTGATAGCAGGAGAAGAGGATGTGACACAAAGGGTAGAGGATGTATATGAATATGCAGACATAGAAGAAAATGAAATTTTAGACCTAGCTCTTTTGAGCTTAGAGCTTTACTTAGCAGACACCAAACCGGAAGTGAAGCTTCTGGTAGAGGGGAGGGAAGTTAAATTTTTGTGTGACTCAGGAGCTTCACGAACCCTGATACACCCTTCCAAACTACCGGAAGATACAGAATCACCAGATTATATACTAGTGAAAGCAGCTAATGGACAGCTGTATCGGGAGACACTCTCCCGTGACATAACAATAATAGACCCCGTTTCAGGGATGACTCAGAAAAGTAAAATTGTAGTTTCTGCAAAATGCCCAGTGAATCTTTTGGGTAGAGATTTGATGCAGATATTTGGCATAGCCGTAGTTCCAGCCATGCAGGGTATGGAAGCACAGCGACAAATGGACACTTTTGTAGTGCGACCGGAGGGTGAAATGTATTATTGGTACAGCCAGGACTTGGTTACGACTGGTCCAGGGGCAGTAACCGAAGAACTAATGAGCATAGCCATCAGCAAGTTCCCCTCCCTTGACATTGACAAACAGCATTTGTTGCATTGTACTCTATATTACTGTAATAGACCAGGACCTGATAAAGATTATGAACAAGAATTGTTTCAGAACCATGCAAACAGGCTAGTATTGCGAAACTTGTACTGGGATACAGAAGGGAACAGTTTAGCAAGCTGTTCATTGCCCCAGGAATTTTTAGCACTTTACAAATCTAATCGACTGCCACATGTTAGTTTGACTAAGAACAAAACTTTAAAATGGGCAGACTTAGGTGAAAAAGTCACAAGGTGGGAAAAGCAGACAGAATTAGAGTTCTCTGAACAGGGAGTACAGAAACAAAAATTGAATTGGATCACACAGACACACCCAGCTGTACACTCACAGGCTAGTGAGAATAGTTGAGTGTTACTCTTATTGGAAGAAGAGGAAAAAGCCTTGCGAGACATACCAGACATTCTCTGGTCAGCAGGGAAATCAGATGTAGGACTAATACGTACAGCAGGACCAGTTACCATAATGCCAAAGTCAGCTTTTAGGCCCCAGAAAAGACAGTATCCCTTGAGAAAGGATGCAGAGGTAGGAATCAAACCTATCATAGCAGCCTTACTTAAGGAGGGAGTCTTAATAGAATCTCCTGATTCACCATGTAATACACCTTTATTTCCTGTAAAGAAAGCAAACAGGCAATGGCATATGGTCCAAGACTTACAAGCTGTAAATAATGCAGTTATACCCAGGGCACCAACGGTGCCAGATCTACACACCTTACTGAATGATTTAAAGCCGGAACAGAAATATTTTTCAGTGGTAGACATTAGTAATGCATTTTTCTCAATACTGATGCACCCTGACAGCCAATATTGGTTTGCATTTACATTTCAGGGAAAGTGGTACACATATACCAGATTACCACAGGGATATTGTGAAAGTCCAACAATATTTGCACAGGAAATGGCAAGCAACCTGGTGGGATTTATCCCACCGAAAGGTAGTCAGATTCTACTTTATGTAGATGATATTCTGCTGGCAGCCCCCACCCAGCAAGAATGCAAAGAAGACACGATAGCATTATTACAATTTTTAGCTACTCAAGATCACAAAGTAAACAAAGACAAGTTACAGCTTTGGAGAAAACAAGTTAAATACTTGGGATACGTAATATCCAAAGAAGGTAGAATATTAGATGAAGACAGAAAAACAGTGGTTTTACAAGCACCTAGACCAACTACCAAGAAGGAAATGATGTCCTTCCTGGGAACTATTAATTTTTGTCGGAGTTGGATACCAAACTATGCTTTGGAATCTGCTCCACTGGCCGACTTAATATTTAAGAAGCCGATGGCAGCACAAGATTTATTACAATGGACACCTGAAGCAGAAGCAGCTTTCTGTAAGCTGAAACAATTGATAGCATCATCCTTAGTTTTAGGATTACCAAACTATAACAAGCAGTTTATTCAAACTGTAGATTGTAAGCAAGGTTATATGACATCAGTATTGACACAGCAACATGGGGACAAACAACGCCCCATAGCTTACTATTCATCACAGTTAGACCCAGTGGCGCGATCCCTGCCCCACTGTGTACAAGCAGTAGTTGCAGCTGCAATGGCAGTGCAGGCTTCAGCCTCAGTAGTGTTATTCCACCCTTTCACATTGAGAGTGCCTCATGCAGTCGCAATTATTTTACTGCAAAAAAAAGTAGCATATCTTTCTCCAGCTAGGCATCTTTCCTGTATGACCATACTGTTGAGCCAACCTCATATGACAATTGAACGATGTACAACTTTGAATCCGTCAACTTTGCTTTCAACCCCTGCAGATGGCAAACCACACTGCTGCCTGCAGGAGATTGAACAAAAGACATTACCAAGACAAGACCTTACGGATGTTCCCTTGGATGATGCTGAGGTGATATGCTATGTGGATGGCTCGTGCAGGAGGGGTCCTACAGGACAGAACCTAGTGGGGTATGCAGTCATTTCTGATACTGAAACTTTAGAAGCAAAATCTTTACCACACAACTTATCTGCACAAGCAGCAGAATTGATTGCCTTAACAAGGGCATGTACCTTAGCAAAAGGTAAGAAAGTGAACATTTATACTGACAGTCAGTATGCGTTTTCTACTGTACATGTTTTTGTGCAACAGTGGAAAAATAGAGGAATGATAACATCTACTGGTAAACTGATTAATCATGCGCAACTTATTTTAGACTTGTTAGATTCAATTCAGTTACCTAGGAAAGTAGCTATTTGCAAATGCGTAGCTCATACGAAACAACAGGATAAAATTTTAAAAGGTAATGCACGAGCTGATACAGCTGCAAAGCAGGCAGCCTCAGCCACAGAAACTTTTCTTTTGAGCGAGGAATTACAACCCTCAGAGATTTTAGATTTAGAAATGTTAAAAACAATGCAGACACTTACTACAAACATTGAGAAACAAAAGTGGATAAAACGAGGAGCAATCCTCGAAAAGGGACTGTACATCTCCAAGGAAAAGAAACCGATTTTGCCATCTAATTTGTTTAGATATGCAGCATTGTTGAGCCATGGGCAGAGCCATGTCTCAACATGGGGGATGGTACAGTTAGTGAATCGAGTGTTTACAACCTATGGGTTTACAAACTATACAAAAAATTTTTGTGCAGCATGCCATGTTTGTAACAAGCATCATGCACAAGGGGCGTTGAAGCCTAAGCGAGGGAATTTTCCTACACCACCATATCCGCTCCATACTATCTATATGGATTTCATAGAATTGAATAAATGTGAGAATAAGAAATATTGCCTTGTTATTATAGACATGTTTTCCAAATGGGTAGAAGCGTTTCCAACCAAAAATCCAGATGCAGCTACTGTTGCAAAGGTCCTCGTTAAAGAAATTATACCTAGATTTGGTATACCGGAAAAGATTTATAGTGATAACAGGACACATTTCATGAACCAAACAATCCAACAACTCAGTCGTTATTTAGGGATATCGTTAAAGAACCACTGTGCGTACCACCCTCAATCTGCAGGGCTAGTAGAGAGGCACAATAGGGTATTGAAGAATAAACCTAGGAAGTTGATAGAAGAGACACAGAAAAATTGGGTGCACTCTTTGCCTTTAGCACTGTTGAGTATGAGAACTGTTCCAAATGTAAAGGGATTAACTCCTTTTGAAACTTTGTTTGGGAGGGCATATTATACACCTCAGTGGAAACCTCTCATGTCTACAGAGCAGGAGGCTGACAGTTCACTTGCAGGATATATGAGGTGATTTTTGAATAACAAACTTTTGTTGTTAAATTCTGTTTCAGATAAAGAGCAATCGAAATCGGAAGCACCAGTAGCCCCAGGCACCTGGGTCTGGGTGAAGATTGTGAAACGGAAGAATTGGAGCTCTCTGAAGTGGGAAGGTCCGTACCAGGTACTACTGTCGACACCCACTGCAGTCAAGATTGCAGAGCGAGCTTTCTGGATTCATTTGACACACTGTAAACTGGTTAAAAACTTTGAACTGGACAAAAGCTTTGTTACTGTTGCACAACAAGAACAAAATGGCCAGATACAGAGTGAGTAGAGACACTGAGCAACTTCAGAAAACTTGTATGATTGTTTTTATTGCAATATTGATCACACTGTTCTTTTTGCTGTGGCCGTACTTTTTTCCTGCCACAAAGGTTGAACTGATTAGACGTAATGAACCAAACATAGACTGGCATCCGAACTTTAACACTTATCAGGCAATTACATGTGTGTATGCAGAGACTTTCAATGTTTCGAACTGCTGGGTCTGTACGGCCATACCAACAGCATACGGGGGTTTATTAATGACTGCTATCCCCCTAGGGGTCAATGAGACCTGGGAAAATCTGTTTTTTGACACAGTCGCTATCAAAGCACAAGATAAGGTAGCACTGTATTTGCCTGTGACACAAAAAGGAATTGTATGTTTTTATAAAAATGACTCCATCCAAGTTGGATGGAGTAAATGCAATGTTACAGTACAGTACAAATGTTATAGAAAACCAAATGATTTGAGTGGATCTTGTAGTACAGATTATGACTCATTTTTGAAATCTATGCATAAAACTCTTGATCAGGTACAGCACAATCCTGTACTTTTCAAACAGTTATCAGTGATAGATAGGAAAATGTTTCATGCAGGGCAGTCATTTCGTAACAAAATAATGACAGAGGTAGAGGATTGTTATTTTGTATGTGGCAAAAAGGCATATAAATGGTTACCTGAGAATTGGTCTGGCAGTTGTTTTTTGAGATACCTGGTTCCGGCCATCCGACACACTGCAGTTTTGCCTCAGGGGAGTATTCGAAATACTCGAGATGTAACCAAAAAGACTGTTAAGAAACCTGAGAATCCAGTGGGACAAATCGAAGCGGGGTGGAAAGACCATCGTAATGTGGGAACCAAACTTGTGCACAAGGACTTGAGCGATGCTGTTATATCCTGGGCAGGTATATCACCTATGTATGGCGGAGTCAAATCAATATGAGAGCTACAGAAACTATCCAAACTTCTCAAAATAATGAGTAATGCAACTTTTTCTACCCTTGAACTGATAACTGATGAACTGAGTGCCATGAGAACTGTAGTGCTTCAAAACCGAATGGCTCTTGACTTCACCCTAGTGGCGAGAGGCGGAACTTGCACTTTAATCAAAGAAGAGTGCTGTGCTTTCATTCCTGACCATCAGCATGAGATCAACGACCATCTCGAGGTGATTCAGCAAGTGTCGGCCATGACCAAACCAGGCCCAAACCCTCTGACAGAGTTTTTTCAGAATGCCTTCGGGGGGGTGGGGCTCCATCTTTATGAACATATTGATTGCTATTGGGGTAGGATTACTCCTAATAGGAGTTTGTATTTGTTGCGGAATCCCCTGCATGAAGAAATTAATTAAAGAATTCATAGATATATCAGTATCTGAGACTATATATCAAAGTACTGAATTTGAAGAGCTGCTAGAATGCGAGACACTTTCATAAAAGTTTAAACTGAATGACTTTCTTAACTGCAAATCCTGAATGGAAGAGGTTAGGAAAAGAAGCAAGCTGTTTATCCTTTTTTTGAAAATAGAATAAAAAGTATTAACAGGAGGGAGATGTTAGAAAAATATGTATTAATGTGTGTATGCTTAATGCCAAATTAATAATCAAGTGTTTTTGATATGCTTTTCATTCTATTTTTCATGCACTGTGATTTATACAAATTGAGTTTCATATGAGACTGAAAAGATGCTTTTCTAAAACTGCAGCATGCTTACTGAAACTTGCAAATTGCCCTCTGACCTAGTAACTGCTAGCACAGCAATATTCTTGTTTATGCCTTGTGGAAATGTACTTGAGAAGCAGGTGTTTATCTGCTAGGTCAGAAGCATATGAATGAACAATATACCATATTATAAATGTAATGATTCTAGACAAACAGCCTTGTTCAGAGGATGGGAACCTCTGCAGCTGTAGTAGTTTAGAGATAAGGTAGACAAAGGATCATTAGAGAAATGAACTGCTAGCATTGTGCTTGATTTAGCCATAGTATCTTGAATGTAACATAACAAGTATCTAACTGAAAGTAACCAAGGCCATGTTGTTTTCCTCAGGAAGTTTCACATAAAAATTGTTTAAATCAGCAGAAATTCATGGGAAAGATGGTCAGCAGATGATGATGAAAAGGTGGTAATCTGTTACGTCAGCATGGTAGGACAGGATTAATTTGATAACCTATAAAAATGAATGCATTTCCTGTTTCTGGTTAGACAAACTCTGTATTAGCACGTTTTTGTCTCCTTGCTGCAAGATTAAAGTGCCTTAACCTGAACCTACCGTGTTTTGATCATTTTTAAAGTATATTTTTCCTTTGACAGTAGGTTACATAAGTGTATATAAGGATGTAATGAAATGAGACACATGACTCTGATGATGCCTTTGGAAGCTGAAAGCGCTTATTTGTGTTTCATTACAAAAACAATGATTCAAGGGCCGCGATGGTGCAGCGGTTAGCATTGTCACCTCACAGCAAGAGGTCCTCCCATTTGATTCTCGGCTGGAGCGCCTTCTGTGTGGAGTCTGCATATCCTCCCCGCATTTGAGTGATGCTAAAGACATGCAGGTAGGTGCAAGTGTGAATGGGTGTGCCTTCTTTGAAGGTTGGGCATCGGGCTGGCAACTCGGCACCATAAAAATCCACTGCCAATCATAAGCGAACCGGAGTTCCGCTGTGGCGACCCCTAACTGGGAAAAGCCGAAAGGCTTTTTTTATTAAAACAATGATGCATTCACTACCTCTGTGTACTTGTGGATGTCTTTGTAGATTATAGGTTCATAGGTTCATAGGTAGGTACTGGGCTATCTACCCGAAGGCATATATTAGCCCAGCCACGTTGTGTGGTATTCACCGCCCTTTGGTTAGTTCCCTCGGCCCTTGATCTAGCAGCTATTACCCTTGGCCCCTATCTAGTAGATCTGTTGGTATGATCCCTGATATGAACTTTCTGTTACCCATCCACTCGTCAAGGTTCCTCTTGAAGAGTGATAGTGAGGGGCTCTGTCTTATGTAGATCGGGACCTTGTTCCATAGCAAGGGAAGTCTTTGCGAAGGGAATCTATCCCTCCAGCATGTTCTATTCATTGTTGTGCTCAGGTTTATATCCCTAGAGCATGTAGCTCGAGTAGATTTTGTTTTGCTAAGATGGAGCATGTTCAACAGTTCTGGGTTGGACATGGCTCTATATGTTAGACAGAGATCGCCTCTGAGAAGGTGGTATGCAACAGAGAAAAGCCTTAGTTTTTTCAATCGTGCTGCATAGGGCAACTATTTGAGGCCAGTAATTCTCTTAGTGAGGTAACTCTGTGGTATCTCCAGCTGCTGGAAATGCCTAGCCAGGTACATTCCAATTGGTGCATTGTACTCAATAATGGGTTTGATGAGAGAAGAGTAAAGGGTCACCACTACATCCTTAGATCTTGATGCGAACTCTTTTGTGATCAGATGGGTCACATAGAAGGATTTTCTAACCACCTTGGCAACATGGTTATCAAAGGAAAGCTGACTATCTACTTGGGTCCCTAGATCCCTTATTACTTCTTCAGATTTCAGGGGGTTACCTCCTATGTGGTAGTTTGCTGTTACTCTGTTTTTTCCAAAGGGGATTACTACACATTTTTTAGCATTTAGCTTGAGACCATGGTTTTGACACCATGCATCAGTCTCATTAAGGCCCTTCTGGAGGATATCCATGTCAGCCTATTGGCCGGAGACTCTATTATAGCACCCAGTTTGCAGTCGTCTGCAAACTTGGTCAGCCACAGCCCTTCAGTGCTTGCCTGTACTTCTGAGAAGTATATGCCAAACAGGAGGGGCCCCAGAACAGAGCCCTGAGGCACACCGCTCGTTACTGGTCTGGATTCGGTGCTTGCCTGTACTTCTGAGAAGTATATGCCAAACAGGAGGGGCCCCAGAACAGAGCCCTGAGGCACACCGCTCATTACTGGTCTGGATTCGGACATAGATCTCGCTACTCTTACTTTGTGGGATCTGTCTGAGAGCCAGTTTGTGATCCATCTTGTGACGTAAGGGTTTATGCCCAGGTTGGTGAGTTTATCAATAATACCCGAATGGGAAATGGTGTCAAATGCTTTAGCAAGGTCAAGGTAAGCCGTGTGCACCTCCTTTCCCTTATCTATAGCCTGAGTAACTGTCTCAAAGAAGTCCACCAGGTTCAGGAGGCATGATCTGCCCTTGAAGAAGCCGAACTGTGTGGGGTCAAGTGTTTGGTGGTTCCCAACCTCTCCATTTATGAGTTCCATAATGATTTGCTCCATTGCCTTACAGATCAGACTGGTCAGGCTTATTGGTCAGTAGTTCCCAGGGTCAGTTGTGGGCCCACCCTTGTGCAGCAGAACCACCGTTGCTGTGCGCCATTCTATGGGCACATATCCTGTCGAGAGGCTGAGGCTGAACAGGGTATTCAGATGTGGGGTTAATTAATTTTGGAGCTCGCGTATGACACCGCCCGGGACACCATCTGGTCCCATGGAGGCAGTGTTTTTAGCTTTAGATAGAGCCTTATTAACCAACATATCAGCAATAATTGGAGTTACACAATCCCCTGGAATAGTAATAGGCCCTGTAGGTGGGGGGGGGGATTTTGCACTGAACCTATCAGCCAAGATGTTGGCAGTGTCAGTGGGGTCAGTGTATTTTGTTCCATTTTGTACTAGCTCAGAACAGACCTGAGCATTGCCATTTAGGTTTTTGACGTAACCATAGAAGGCCTTATGGTTATGCTTGGCATGCTTGGCAGCCTTCTTTTCAAAACTGGCTTTAGTTGACTTGATGAGGGCCCTCAATGTCTTACTAATGCTGATCAGGGATGATTTTTCTACTTGAGATTTGGCCTTTTTTTGTATAAGTCTCCTCCTTTTATTGTATAGTTTGCTTATGGCCGGGGTCCACCAGACTGGTTTCTTCTTGCTTGAGGAAGGAGTCTTGGTTTTATTTGGGATAGCATGGTCCATGCAATCCTGAAGATGTATATAAAGTGCCTTGGTGTAGGATTCCGCATCCTGGATATCATTAACCTTCTGCAACAGAATAGTGAAGCTTTCCACTTCTGACGCAAGTAGTTTGAAGTTTGCTTTGGAAAGGTTTTTTACGATGGTTTCTTTGACTGGGGGAGGTGGAGGGGTGAGGACATCCAGGGTTATCAGTTTGCTGTCTGATCTGACCAGAGAGGGAGTGATAATGGGTGTGGTACAATGGGCGCCCATATTTGTGATGACTAAAGCCAATATGTTGTCCCCTCTAGTGAGAGAACATACCAGTTGTTCAAGGGCATTTGAATTTATAAATTCTATGAACCGCTGGGCATAGGAGTTAGAACTTTGGTAGTTCACCCAGTCAATACCAGGGTAGTTGAAATCACCCACAATTATGGTGTTGGGTAGGACCTTTATATTTTCCAATGCCTCAAGGAATGCTGAGTGAGCATCTTGGGACATGGTGGGCGAGCTATAACAGGCTACAACTTGAAATGTGGTTTTGCCTGCTGATAGTTGCTCATGGATGATCTCTGGGGCATCATCCTGCCCCACTGACCTGGAGATGTGGGTATCCTTGATGAATATGGATACACCTCCGCCCTTTGTACTGTGATCCGGTAACTGAGGCCAGAAGGTATGATATGAATTGTAACCTGGTAGTGCTGGGGTGCTCTCTGGAGCCTTGAACCAGGTTTCCTTCACTGCACAAACATCAATTTTCTCCATACTGAGGAGTGCCTCGAGTGCAAGCATTTTGAGGTTGAGACTTCTGGCGTTGAGTAGCATTACCCTTAGTTTTTGGTTACCTGTGCTGGTTATGGTGGTTGGTTTGTCCGCTGAGCCTTGCCTAAAAAAGGCACTATGGGGACAGCAAGAGCCTTGGCCAGTATTCAAAAGCCTAGGGGTGACAGGTGCAAACCATCTATGGTGAAACAGCGAGGCTTGTCTATCATGTCATCCCAGGCAGACAGGCACTGGATCCCCTTAGAATGACACCAGAAGCTTAGCCAATTGTTGAAATTGATCATTTTATCTTTGTATTGTGGTATCATTCTAGGTGAAGGTAGTATGCTACTCAAGGTCAGGGTCATACCAGTTTGGGCTACATGATCAGAGAGCTCCTCAATGTCTCTTTTCATGTTGTCCAGGGAGGTATGTCTTAGATCATTCACACCAACATGTACAATGACAGCGTCATACTTGTACTTTTTCTGGAGTGACCTAAGTGCCTGTGTTATGTGGCGGATCCTAGCACCCGACAGGCAGCTAACAGTAACCTTCTCCTTGTTCAGTCTGGTGAGTGGAACATCTGTGTGGCTTACTATAGAGTCTCCTATTACTAGCATGTTGGGTATGGTGTTTTACCTTAGGGGCTGTCATGAGACACACTGCTGAGGTGAATTATGTGTTTTCTAGCTTGTGTTTGGAGGTGCAGGTTGCTTGCTTGTCTGCTTTGGAGGGCACTGTTTCTTTTTCAGATTGGTACCTTATGTCAAGTGTTTTACAGGAAACAGCTGTGGAGCTAAATTTTACTCTTAATTTCTCCACATATTGTGGGTTTCTAATACCATGATGTGAATGGGTTCCATTCCTATGTTAGGGTATGATTAGACTTCATGAAATTAGTATTGTTTCAGTCTTTGATGATAGCCAAGAGTGGTCTTATCAGAGCCTACAATTGTATCACTCATCCTCTTAGGGCAAGAAATATGGACAAAGCCAAAAATAAATGGGGGAAAGGCCCAAAAATTAGGACATATTTTACATATTAATCTTATAAACTTAGAAATATGCTAAAATAATAGATTTGTATTAACATGCATTTTCTGAAAAATGCAAAGTCAGAAACTTAAATGCCTGTCATTATTTAAAGACTTCAGTCATCAATGATTTTCCCAAAAACACAAATTTTGTGAGGAACAGACCAAATGTTTCGTTAAAAATCTTGACTTTCTGTTAAAATCTGGACAAGTGAGAGCCATGCCCACAATGTGCCCACACTTGCCTCCTTCTGTAATTCATATGGGGTTACATGTATTGGTAGCATATTGAAGTATAACAGCAAATTATTCTATTGGTCCTTTAGACACATGGATAGCTGCCCAGGAGTTTAGGTACCTTACCCGTATACCTTGTTCCTTGACTGGGTGAAATATACAGCATTTTTTCAGACAAAATGGGCAGAACACTGGCTTGAACCTTACTCTGGGTATTGCAGTACAGTTATTTCGGACAGTTTTTACTGCAGTCTTTATTCATTTACATTTAACAGTTGACTGGTGTCAGATTAGAACACACATGCAGTGAATACATGAATAGTGGACACATTTATTTGAAATCAGTACATATCAAAGCACCATCACCCTTTAAAATGTATTGATTAATGTTGGTTCAAGTCTGACAAGTAGGCCATGGAGAGCTGTGTAACACTTCTAATAAATGAACCATATACCCTGCCCATTAATTGAGTACAACCTACAGCATATTTCAGGCAATGAGCAGACCAGAACAATGACTCTTAATCTGGGTAGACCCCAAACTGTTTGGAAGCTATACTACACAGTATTGCATGTTTATCATGTCAGGTAGGTAGTGACACATTACTAAACATGAATCCAAAAACAGTAAGCTGAGGTAAGGCTCCAGAAACCAAACAGTTGAACAGGTAAATGAATCAGTCTTCAAATAGTAGTAAAAAACAATGCCTTCTTTAATGTCACACAAGCGCTTTCACAAAATGCTTCATCAGGTGTATATAAAAAATAGTCAGCAGCACCTCTTTATATACCTTGAATTAACCACATGACTTACAAATCTAATTAATTTAAAGTTATATACTTTTTAAGAAACAAGTTAAAATAAATTAAAATAAATAAATGAATATATGCAAATATATTGATTCACAACTAATATAACTGTTCGTAATATATATAAAAATGAATATAAAATATAATCTATATGTATTTAATTATATATTTGATAAAAAATACAAAAACATCCTAAAAAATATATATACAAATGTATAAACAGGCTTAATACATAAATATATACAAATGTATATATTTGTGAATACAACTTGGTCTATAACAACTGTATACTAAATTAGAATCCTACTTCACTATTTACCTATGTAGTCCCCTTCTTTTCAAAATGGGCTTAATGGGCATACTATCATTGAGTCCATGGCCACAATTGGCCCTCAACATAACTATCCATTTAGCCTCTACCTCTTCAGTTCTATCCCTAACATCCCCACATCTCAGACTCTCAAAGGTCCTGGAAACTATCATAAATTTAAACCTGTGCTGTTCTCCCTCTTTAGAAACATGTTTAGACAGGGCATTACAATCAGACTTCTTGCCTATATGATATATATGCTCTCTGATTCTCTCTCTTAGACTGCGATCTGTCTTGCCTACATAGAAACAATTACATAAACAACAGGTAGCAAGATATACCACATGCGTAGTAACACATGTGCCACTAACTCTAATGTCAAAGACTCTACCTGTATCTGGATGTCTAAAATATAATTCCTTGTCAATAAATTGACACTGATTACAATTACCACATGGTTTCGTTCCACTAGAACTAATAACACTAACACTATCTCTATTGATGCATAGCCTTCTCCTAAGGTTCTTTTTATTTTTAAAAGTAAACTGTGGTTTTGAACCAATAACCCTACTTATAACAGGGTCTGTCATTAATATTTTCCAATGATTATTGATGATACTGGTATACTTCCAAACATCCCTAGAGTATGAGATGTTAACATTCAAAATACTATCCCTCTCACTTACTTCTCTGTAACTCTTATCTGAAAAGTATGGTTTGGCTCTTGTCCCCCTCAGTTGTTGAACTTTCCTAAGACCATCTTCTATAATACTTTTCTCATAGCCTCTCTCTTCCAGATCATGACTTGTCTTAACAAGTTGCTTTTCAAATTCATCTTGCCTTGCACTTAATCTAGAGGCTCTAAAAAAATTGATTTTGAGCTACATTTTTGAATACATATCTGGGATGCATACTATCCCTTGACGACAGGGTGTTCACATGACATTCCTTCCTAAAAAGTCTTGTACTAATCATGCCTGAACTCTCTTTTTCTATAAGTACATCCAAAAAACTAATTCTCTCTTCTGAATAATTCAGAGTAAATTTCATAAATTGTGTTGTGTTGTTAATATAATCAACAAAGCATAACAGATCTGAGGCTGTGCCTCCCCACAAAATAAAAAGGTCATCGACAAACCAACTGTAGAATAATACATATTCACTGTATGGTCCATTAAATACATGCTCTGTCTCCCATGTCAACATAACAGCATTTGCATATGTGTTAGAGCATGAGCTCCCCATCGCTACTCCATTTTTTTGATAATAAATCTGATTCTTAAATAGAAACACATTGTTCATAAGCACTAAACTCATCAATTCATATATTACTCTTATTTCATCATTGTTAAAAAAACTTATTTGGGCTATGAGTCTACTAAGAAACTCTAGGAATTATATTTTAGACATCCAGATACAGGTAGAGTCTTTGACATTAGAGTTAGTGGCACATGTGTTACTACGCATGTGGTATATCTTGCTACCTGTTGTTTATGTAATTGTTTCTATGTAGGCAAGACAGATCGCAGTCTAAGAGAGAGAATCAGAGAGCATATATATCATATAGGCAAGAAGTCTGATTGTAATGCCCTGTCTAATCATTTTTCCAAAGAGGGGGAACAGCACAGGTTTAAATTTATGACAGTTTCCAGGACCTTTGAGAGTCTGAGATGTGGGGATGTTAGGGATAGAACTGAAGAGGTAGAGGCTAAATGGATAGTTATGTTGAGGGCCAATTGTGGCCATGGACTCAATGATAGTATGCCCATTAAGCCCATTTTGAAAAGAAGGGGACTACGTAGGTAAATAGTGAAGTAGGATTCTAATTTAGTATACAGTTGTTATAGACCACGTTGTATTTACAAATATATACATTTGTATATATTTATGTATTAAGCCTGTTTATACATTTGTATATATATATTTTTATGATGTTTTTGTATTTTTTATCAAATATATAATTAAATACATATAGATTATATTTTATATTCATTTTTATATATATTACGAACAGTTATATTAGTTGTGAATCAATATATTTGCATATATTAATTTATTTTAATTTATTTTAACTTATTTCTTAAAAAGTATATAACTTTAAATTAATTAGATTTGTAAGTAATGTGGTTAATTCAAGGTATATAAAGAGGTGCTGCTGACTATTTTTTATATACACCTGATGAAGCATTGTGTGAAAGCGCTTGTGTGACATTAAAGAAGGCATTGTTTTTTACTTCTATTTGAAGACTGATTCATTTACCTGTTCAACTGTTTGGATTCTGGAGCCTTACCTCAGCTTACTGTTTTTGGATTCAAGTTTGTACAGAGTACTTTAGCAGAGGTATTTGGTGCTTACTGGGCACAATTTTTGTATTGTCGTACATTACTAAACATGTTAGATGTCCCAGGTATGTCATACCTGACTGTTAAGACTGCAAACTCTGTAAATAATTTATTGTAAAAGTATGTTATGCATTAAGTTACTGCTTTGATGTCTCCCTACTTACCACACTCTCGCCTCATCCTGGCCAGGTGCCCTGCATGGGACTGGACATTTTGAACCCTCTCATCTTCAGCAGTTGAAAGATAAGCAAACCATTATGCATACCAGTTTTGCACATATTCAGCTTGTATATTTCTAAAGTACTACCAAAAATACTTACATATCCGTGGGGTCTGCCCAGCCCTAGCTTCTTGGACCCAGGTGTCCAAGGCTTCCCTCTTCCTACACTTCAGGTTGTCATAGTGGTGATGTCACTGCTCATCAGTGCGGGGAATATCAGTAGCACTGATAAGTTCCCCAGCCAACTGATCCCAGACCTCAGATTTACATTCTGAGCCCTGATAATTGCCCTACAACAGCTGGGGTTCATAATTATTCACCAGGAATCCAACAAAAACTTTGGACTCCTGCACACCCCACCTCTGCTCCAGAAAGCGCACTCCCTCTCCAACACCACCAGGCATATTGACAGCCAAGTAAAGACTCCAATTAATGTTGTGAAATCCCAACCTATTGGCCTTTAAATAGTCTGCATTCCTGCCCTTACACATCGAGCTGTAAATTTCAAAAAAGAGCCACATTGATTAGCATCATGCAAACTCACACAAAACATTTAAGCAGAGCTGAGCATTGCACAAACTTGCACAAACTATGTTTAAGCTGAGCTTAGCAATGAGCAAACCAGGTAGACCATTGACTATGTTTAAGCACTGCTTAGCATCTCAAAGCTTTTCAAAATGTAACAATATTTTTATTTTAAATTAAACTGATGTTTCAGTGACCTGATGCATTTTCACAGCAATAAATGCATGATTGTTCAGGACTCAAACCTGAGACCTACTATACTGTAGGTCATGACTCAACTTATCTAGCCACTGGGATAGTAAAAGGAAGCAGTATATCTTCACATATACTACTAAGATGCCTCTGTACAGGTTTATGTGTTGCTAAGTACAACAGAACTACAGTAATTGAATACATCCAGTTTCTATTTTAGATGTCTTATGGTGTTGCTATGCACTGCACAGTGATGTGGAAACAGGAAGAGAGGAAAAACACTTGATTACCTCCAGTTTCTATTTTTAGATATATACCAGATGTCTCCTGCATATGTATAAGTGCAGCTCGGTATTGCTATGCACCATGCAAGTAGGATGAAAACAAAAAAATATATAAAAATAAAAATTACAATTGATTACATCCAGTTCTGTTTATATATATATATATATATATATATATATATATATATACATACCAGATGTCTGCAGAGCTGTATTTAAGGACAGCACCGCACCATGCATCATGTAAAGATAAAAAAAAAATATTGTCTTGTGCTTACCACCTGTCCAGAATTATGGACAGTCCACATGTATGGGGCAGCTTCTACGCTGTTGCTTGCACAGATTCAATATCCATATTACTATGATCTGTCTCTTGGCAGGTGCTATGATTAATATGCATGCTGTGCTGATGAGGGCGAACTGTGGCCATGTACATGGATACATTCTGTGTAGGCTCTATATGGAGACTACATGGATTTTATTGAATCCTGGGGAGAAACTAAAGCGGGAAGGGCTCCATTGCTTTTTTTTTTTTTTTTTTTTACTTATGTGTGTTGTGTGTGATTCTATTTTTTGATGAGATTAAAGGAGTTAAAACAGGGTAGATAGAAAAGTGGTGAAAGGAGGGGGCAAGAAGGGAGAAAAACAAAGGGAAAAATATATGAATATAGAGGAGGGATGTTGGAGAGGACCATAGCTATCCACTTCTTCAACAGTGTAAAATAAAAATCTATTGAATATAAGCTGAATTTGGGCTATCACCTCAAAACAGTGGTGACAACAATGCAATCATGTTGTATAGCCAATTGGAGCAAATAAAGTGTGTCAAGAAGACATGTGCAAATTGGAGAGCTAAACACGGGATGAAATTTGTTTGTGAGACAGTTGCCCATTTCTTTCCTTTTACTTCAGTAAGAAATGAATGTTGGGTAAGTATGTAGATTTTACATTTTTCTGGGTCAGATAAGCAGGGTAGGTGAGGAAGCAGATGCAAAAAAACTGGACAAACAAAACAAGACATGTGGATGATGAGGGACATGACAGGCTGGGGGACACCATTAGTGGGAGTTAGGGAGGAGACATCAGATGCACATGCCCTTCAAACATGGAGACATTGAGAATCTAGTCCTCATCCACAGGACTGTCATCGACTAGCCCCTTACTCCACTGGCTATTGGAGTGCATGACTTCTCCTACAGACCATAAGGGAGAGCAGCCTCTCCATCTGGCATAGGCATGCACCAATGGTGTTGTGTATGACCCTATGTAGCAAGCCTGGCATCTCCTGGCAGGTGATAAAATCCCAACCTCTGCCAGTACTCCTGGAGGGTACCAGAGCACCAGCTGCCAGAGTAGTGCTATGTGAGGGCACAGGTAGTGCATGGGCAGCAGAGGCAGTACTGACAGGTTGGGTCCCAGATGTGCTGGACATTGGTGCAGGAGCAAGTGGAGCTGGGGAAGGCTGACCCACTAGGGTTAGCCTACCTGGCTGTGCTGTACAGCATTTTGTGATTTGTCAGATATGGATGACATGGAAACATTTGGACAACACATAGAAAAAAGAGATAAGGGTTGTGGTGAGAGAAAAAAAAAGAAATAAAATTAGTAACATCATATGTGACATACAATGCATTATGAAAATAATAAAGTATTTTATCTGAACCTTTACATTTAAGTATACTTCTTAACAGCTACAAACTATAATTAAGGATTGCTTAAAATAATCTTTGCAATGTGCATGTATTGCACATATGCTTGGTCCAATTATACAGATTAAGTTAACAGCGGGGCATTTATGCCACTTGTGTAGTAGAAATTAATTTATGTAATATTTTTAAAGGATTTTGCTAAGCTAGATTTGTTACTTGTGGTATCTGAACCCACAATGTCTGACTACAGTCTTAGATGTGACTCCTGCAGTTGACTTGAGCTATAGAGTGAAGCATGCATGCTTGCTTTTACAGTTAGGATATGCATGCTTCCTTTGCTATAACTGTACAGAAAAGAAATAACTTTTAAACCTAAATTAATACTTCAGTTGTGCTGCATACATACCCCTTGCTTCCCTCAGTCTATATAGACACTGAGCATAGTCTTATTAACCATAATCTCTGCATTGACTGTGGAATAAACAGAAGAGAACAAGAGGAAGAACATTATGCTACCATTATTGCCTATATGCAGCTTTTTATCTACTGTAAGTTCTCTTTCTCAGTATACTTGCACAACTGTGTGATGCTTCCAGTTCCAAAATCATCCATCCACTGGTTGAGTGTATCCCTCTTGCACCTTTTCAAGTCATTATAGTGATGCCTACACTGGTCGCCAGTGTGTGGAATGCCAATCGCACTAGACACAGCCTTGGCCAGACTATTGTAGGCCTCAGACTTGTACTGGAAGCCGGTATGATTCTCCTGCAAAAGCCTTCATCTGTGATGCCTTACAAGGAATCCAGAGAAAATTCTGGAATCCTCATTACCCCACCACTGCAGCCTAAATTGGGCACCTTCCCTTCTACCACCAGACATGTCCAACCAGGGAGAACAGCGATAGCTAATAATTATTTCCCGCCAATGCATGTTATCAAATTTAGTGGTAGTACACAAACAATGATGCCAACTGTGTTTGCATGATGTTAGTTGAAGAACAACAGTGCCAAACAGAGAGGAAAGCAGTTTTTGAAATTGGAAGGTTAATCTGTCACTTGACATTAGTTTGAGGATTGTTTGCTGCTGGAACTGTTAGGTGATTTAACTTTCCAGACATGTAATGGGGGGCATAAATGTCATGATATGACACATTTTTGGATTGGCTTTATACACTGAAAAAAAAAGATTTTTCTAATGTGGAATTCAAACATAAGGCACAAAACAATTTCTTCCACAGAAATGATTTTTCCATCCTTGCCACAGATGTGCTTCTTAGATGTACTCATGAACAATTTATAAATACACATGACAGATTGACCACTCCACATACATATATATATATATATATATATATATATATATATATATATATATATATATATATATATATATATATATATATATATATATATATATATATATATATATATATATATATATAATTAGAAAGATATAGATATATATGCGTTAGCAAATGCTAGTTTTATCTTGATGCACTTCTAAGAAATTTACTTATGGCATAGGCATTTTTGTCAGAGCATTTTACTTTCTCAGATGCACAGCCTTATTTAACTTAAACTCACTAGTGCTTACAGTGGATATAAAAAGTGTACATACCTCTGTTAAAATGCCAGTTTTTTGTGATATAAAAAAAAGTGAGACCACAATAAATTCATTTCAAAACTTTTCCCACATTTAATGTGACCTATAACTTATACAACTCAATTGAAAAACAAACAAATCTGTTAGGGGGAAAAATATAAAAAAATTTAAATGTACAATATGCTGGTTGCATAAGTGTGCACACCCTTAAACTAATACTTTGTTGAAGCACCTTTTGATTTAATTACATCATTCAGTCTTCTTGGGTACACACCTGCCATCAATTAAAGAGACTCTGATTAACCCCAAATAAAGTTCAGCTGTCCTAGTAGGATTTTCTTGACATTTACTCAGTTGCCTACTATAGCAAGAGCCATGATTCACAGAGAGTTTACAAAGCATCAAAGGGATCTCATTGTTGAAAGGTATCAGTCATGAGAAGGGTACAAAAAATTTCTACAGCATTGGATATACCATGCAGCACAGTGAAGACAGTCATCAAAAAGTGGAGAAAATATGGGACAACAGTGATGTTGCAAAGAACTGGATGTCCCTCCAAAAGTGATGAAAAGACAAGACGAAAACTGGTCAGGGAGGCTGCCAAGATACCTACAGCAGCACTGAAGGAGCTGCAGGAATTTCTGGCAAGTACTGCTTGTGTACTACATGTGACAATCTCCCACATTCTCCATATGTCTGGACTATGGGGTTGGGTTGCAAGAAGGAAGCCTTTTCTTACATAGAGAAACATCTGGGCCCAGCTAAAATTTGCAAAACAATACATCGTCTCCCAAAAGCATATGGGAAAATGTGTTATAGTCTGATGAGACCAAGGTTGAACTTTTGGCCACAATTCCAAAAGGTACATTTGGTGCAAAAACAACACTTTGCATCACCAAAAGAGCACCATCTCCATGGCGAACCATGGTGGTGGCAGTATCATGCTTTAGGTTTGTTTTGCTTCAGCTGGAACTGGGGCTTTAGTCAAGGTGGTGGGAATTATGAACAGTCCCAAATACCAGTCACTTTTGGACCAAAACCTTCAGGCATCTGCTAGAAAGCTGAAGATGAAGAGGAATTTCACCTTTTAACATGACAATGACCCACAAGCATACATCCAAATCAACAAAAGAATGGCTTCACCAGAAGAAAATTAAAGATTTGGAATGGCCCAGCCAGAGCCCAGACCTTAATCCAACTGAAAATCTGTTGGGTGACCTGAAGAGGGCTGTGCACAAGAGATGCCCTCGCAATATGACAGATATGGAGCACGTTTGCAAGGAAGAATGGGCAAATATTGCCAAGTCAAGATGTGCCATGCTGACAGACTCCTACCCACGAAGACTGAATGCTGTAATTAAGTCAAAAGATGCTTCAGCAAAGTATTAGTTTAAGGGTGTGCACAGTTATGCAACAAGTGTATTGTCCATTTTTTATTTTTTTATATTTTTTCTCTAACAGATTTGTTGGTTTTTCAATTGAATTGTACAGGTTATAGGTCACATTAAAGGTGGGAAAAGTTTTGAAATGGTTTATAGTGGTCTCATTTTTTATTATCACAAAAACCTGGCATTTTAACACTTTTTATATCCACTGTATGTTACAAGTGTTTTGTCTTTACACTCTTCTATTGTTATTTCAGTGAAATATTAAACATATGATACTGTCAATGACACGGGGGTGTTAGCCTTCTAGGTTGGCCCATAGACTCCTTTAGGTGATTGTTGGCCATAGGTAGAGGTGACTGGCATTTGGATAAGAATGAATGTTATGTAGTAAATGTGTGCACATGTTTTTGAGACAGTTTGTTTGGTAGCACGTATAACAATTCATTAATATTTTATTCCTTTTTGTACAGAAATGTCATTTGCCTTTTGTTATGCATGTGGGGAAGACATGTTCTATTTCTGTGTTGTCACAACCAAAATGTTTTTACAGAGGCTTGATTTGCTATTGTTTCTTCTTTTTTTAGATCAAACCTTTGTTTGTGTGTGACTGTGATATGTTACAACCATATATCTTCTCAATCTCATAACTAACTTAATTTATTCTCACTGCCTCACACTACTGATCCTACTGGACCTTCTAAATATCCCTCTGTGACTGCTTTATCACCACTAAATTTCAACATGTATTATACCTACCTTGTGTGTATCTCAAACTATTTTTATGTACACATATCTCTTACTTGATTCATCATATACTGATCTTGTATACTACCTTCTGTCTCTGTATAATACCTTTTACAAATACTGATTTTTGTATACTACCTTTGGCTTTGTATAATCACATTGTATATACATATAATATGTTAGCATGCATTCCTATTGTATGTCTGTATAATACCTCTGTTCTTTATTTTAATATTACATATATCTAACAAGTTTTAAGAGTTTTTTATACACCACTATAATAACTAACTGTTGGAGCTTTTCTCCCTGGGCCTCCACTGAAAATGGGCTCTTTTAGCCAGGTGGACTTTCCCAGTAAGCAAATGTCAATAAATAAATAAATAAATAAATAATTATACCCATTTTTTATATTTGAATAACATTTTTTCTCCGGTGAGTAATATTGAAAAGCTAATAATATGTATTATATCTAAGCAGGACTTTTATGTATGTGATATTTATATGTAGTAACCTTCTCTTGTATTTTATGTTGCCTAGAACTATGGGACCCAAGCATCCTAATCTCTGCAACCCCCCTTCAGTAACTCCGAAAATAATATCATCTTCCAAGTGTTTCATCAACATAGTGCATTTCTACTTGGGAGAGAATGCGGTGATATATCTGGAAGAATGCAAATTTGGAACCAGATTGTGAAAGATGTGACTGCTGTTGGGGTACACAGCAGGACATATGATCAGGTATGCCATAGGGTCACTGATATGATTTCATCTGCCCAGAGGAGAGCAGCTACAGTGGCCCGTGGACAGCTGGCTACCTGGAAGGCCTGCTACGGAACCACCACTGATACCAAATGAAGAGTTCATGTCCACTGATAGGGATCCAGAGAGCTCAGTGGAAAGTGCACAACAACATGTAATTGATGTTGGTGCTGCTGTTTCAGGAAGAATAGGTATGTCACAGAAGGAGAATCCAGGTAGGCTTACCTGTGTCAAAGTTTATATATTTCTTGTATAGTAAAATACTGAAAGCAATGCTTAAGTTTGTTTAATACATTGTATTTCTTTAGTTGGGGACTAGTTATAGAATGATACAGTTAACAACACCTTCTGCTTCATTACACATGGGATTTGGGTTGATGTGTCACCCAAGTTTCAGTTAAGTCTATTGTTAATGGACATATAAAGGCACAATTATCCCCTATGTTATTGTTATTGTGATGATGGTGTCTTTACATTTTGCTTAACTTCTTCCAGAACCATCCTCCCCAGCAAGTGTGGAGTCACCTGCACATAGTAAGCCAAACATTTTTATTTCAGTACTAATGAGCATTTGTCAGAAATATTCATTTATATGTATGTATGAGGTGGTTGTCAGGACTGTGTGTGTATTGCTGTACCATCTGTGATAGCGGCACCAGTGTTAGTTTGTTAGCATATATTCAACTGTAGTAGTGTAGGTATTAATTTATTTCCTGTGTTTGTTGCTTATTATCACAGGTGCTCCTGACAATGGAAGTGTAGAATTCTTACCACCTGATGTCAGCGTATCGGCAGACTCTGATAATGAAGGTGGCCAAGCACAGGAACAGTCATGGGTTCAGAGGTTGAATCTGATACTGAGGCTGATATTTTGCCATCCCTATAATGCCATTGGATACAGCCAGTAGGCCTACGCAAACCCATTTCAGTGAGCCCTCAGATATTGGACAGGTGGTGGGTAAGACAGTAGATCAGGGTAGTGTGACTACTGTGGCTTCAGTGCTTGTTGACTCTGGCCATAGCCAGAGTGTAGGTGAGGTGCCACACAGGATAGTTGTTCACTTGCTCAGAGAAGGCCTGCTAACCATCCTCCATCTGATCCAGGTGTGTCTTTTTGTGCCACTAGATGTATTTTAGTGCCATCATGGAGGTGCAGACATGTTCCTGTAGGGCCTCCAAGGAAATGCTTAGGGTTGCAGATGTCACACAGGCTGACATGAGTGACTGCCTCCACTGTGTTGCTGATTCAATGGATCGGATGAATAACACTTTGGAATGGGCAGTGTCTGTGATGGAACATCTGCCAGGAGGGGGACAGCATCTTTGTGGGAGTAGGTCAACCATATCATCTGATGTTAGCAGACATAGCATGCCTGATCACGGACCAATAGTGGCACTACTTCTACTGCTCTATCCATGGTTGAGGTGTCCACACCCAGACGCAGCAGGTCATGGGGTCATGGTCCTAGGCATAATTGTGAGGAGAGCTCATCCAGCAGACATTAGTCATATTCAGGTAGCAGCAGTGCATCTGACTGTCGGCATGGGCTTGCCAGTAAAATTCCTGGCAGATCCAGTTCTCAGGGTTTGAGATGATGATGAACTTTCACCTTTACCATGCATGGCTCATACCTGTCTGACATACCAGAATACAGAGGTAGCACAATGCTTGGCTGTGTTCTTGCAGTGACTCACAAACCAATTTCACCTGGAGTGCTCATACAGACTCACACACATAACAGTTAAATGAAACAGTTGTGAGGCTTAAAGCTCATTCTGTCTCAGTGGCCATTTTATTACTTTATGCAAATGTCTGCCTGTTTCTCCTACTTACTTACTTACTTACTCACACAACTTTTGTGTCAGCCTTGGCCTCCTGCCCCCCCCCCCCATAACATCCTGTGCAAGTGATGATAACTGTGCCTTATCCCTGTTTTCTATCTTTTGGATTCAGGGATACATAAGTCTTTTGTCTGGTACTCAGTGTGCATAGTTGATTTAGTGAGTACTATATCTGTGTTTGTGATGCTGCTTTGCTAATTTTAATGCTTTCTTACAGATTTTTGTAATGTGTACATGACTCCCAAAATCTTACAGCAACAAAGCTGGTCCAAGACATAAATAAAAGTGGGAAAAAAGGCTGAATAATAGGGAGACTTAATATGTTGGTCTTACAAATGTAGACAGTTGATAGAATAGTACCTAAGAAATTCAGTTGTGAGTGTTCTGCCATTTCACACTGAACTGATCGAAGGAAGGACACTGAGGAAACTCGGAGCTATAATATATAACATTAAGTATCCTGTTTTTGTTTATTTTGTTCTTTATTTCTTTGTTATTTATAGCACTTTGTGTACTGTGTATTTTTCTAGTTAGTTTCACTGTGTGTGAGGTATTTACTGGAAATTGTCCACTTTTATTAAGCATCTGTTAGGTTGTTTGTTTCTGATAACTTGTTGCAGTTAAACTTTTTTTTTTAGAGGCTCATTTAGCTGTTTAAAACTTTCATTTAAAGGCTCACTGCTGCTTTTCAGCTGTGAGAAACATTTCTGCAGTTTGTTTCCCACCCTCCCTGCCTGTCGGTATAGTGTTTTTATAGTTGGTGGCTTTGCAGTTGCCCGCCCCTAGTGTAAATTTGATCTGGGACCCTCCTCCCAGTCTAGTGTCATTACCTCATTCTAGCCAGTACAGGGAGAATATTTGAGAAGGCCAATCAGCTTAGTTTCTGCTACTCCTTTCTTTCCTTTCTCTCTTTCCACATTAAAAAAAAAATGTATCTGCTTTTACTGTATTTGTGTTTCTTCCTACTTTATTTTGCTTTTCCGTCATCTTAAAAGTACTCAGTTGTATTTATTACTGCTTGGTGTAACTCATTCTAAGCCTTTTAGTTTAAGCACTTGGGCTTCAGACCAGTTGTTTTACATTAGGAAGGTTTATGGCCTGCACTGTGGTGGCAGAACAGGTAGCGTACATCCTTTTAAGTTGGGAACTGCTGATTGAGGGCTCAGTGTCTGTTATTCTAATAGTGTATTAGTTCTGGTTTAAGCACTTGGGCTTCAGGCCAGTTATTTTACATTAAGAAGGTTCGTGGTCTGCACTCTTGTGGGAGGAGATGCTGGACTCTGCCCTTCTGAGCTGGGAATTTCTGGTTAAAGGCTTATAGTGCCTGCATATTTTAACTGTTTCTTACTGAAATTGGTACACCTTGTTTGCTGTAGCATAGACTAGATCCAGGCCTGCTGAACCTAGCTTTGTTTGTATGCTTGTTGTTTGTTTGCTTGTTATTTCCCTGAAACGCTAATTCCACCTAAAACGCAGCTTTTCAGCGCTTCTGTGGATCCCTAGTGATATCTGCATTGCTTACTGTACTTATTTCCTTGTTTCACTTGAAAAAAAGTTACTGTTTGTTGTTTTTGCATTTAAGTTACCTGTAACACATTGCATTTAAGTTACCTGGCACTTGCTCACTACAGCAATTATATGTCAGCATTAAAAAATTAAAAGCACTACACCCTCACAAACTCCCCTTGAGTACCTTGTTCCCCATTGGCCCTTTTTTCAATTATAAAGGAATTCCCAGTACTATTCTAGCATGCCCAAAGGTCAGTTGTCAATCTCCTCTCTGGTCCAGCTGGTGAATCTGGGAATCTTGAGGCAATGTTACAACTGCCTCATGTACACAGACAACCCTCTCCTCCTCCCAACAAATTCCAACACATGTGAGAGATACAACCATATAGCCAAACTGGAGGCTAAGCTCTCTCAACTCAGTACTGGCATAACCAGTCAGGAGGAGAAGGAAACCACACTCACTACAATTCCAGTCTCACATAGACCTACCATGACAGCAAACCAAACACATAAACACACAAAAACATACTCGGTAGCTCTAAATAACAATCTGCCTAAGCAGCAGAGACCTCCAAAGCAGACACCCAAGCAACCATTACCCCAAAACAAAACACGTGCAACACATAGCTCACAAAGCCAGTGTGCTGAACAGTCACAGCCCTTAAGGCTAAACAACACACCTGATACACTTGTAATAGGTGACTCTATCGTCAGGCACACTGACGTCCCACTCACCAGCCTGAACAAGGAGAAGGTCACAGTGAGCTGCCTGTCGGGCGCTAGGATCCGCCACATAACACAAGCACTTAGGTCACTCCAAGGCAAGTACAAATATGACTCAATCATTGTCCATGCTGGTGTGAATGACCTGAGACCTACCTCCGTGGACTACATGAAAAGAGACATAGAGGAGCTCTCCGAGCATGTAGCCCAGGCCAGTATGACCCTGACCTTGAGTAGCATCTTATCTTCACCAAGAATGATGCCACAATATGAAGGCAAGATGATCAATTTCAACAATTGGCTTAAGTATTGGTGTCATTCAAAGGGGATCCAATGCCTGTCAGCCTGGGATGACATGCTCGACAAGCCACAATGCTTCACTAGGGACGGCTTGCATCTGTCACCCCTGGGCTTTTGGATATTGGCAAAGGCTCTTACTGCCCCCATAGTCCCTTTTTTAGGCAGGGCTCAAAAGACAAACCCACCTCCATAGGTATCACAAGGGATAAGAAACTAAGAGTAATGCTACTCAACGCCAGAAGTTTAAACCTCAAGATGCATGCACTTGAAACTCTCCTTAGCATGGAGAACATTGATATCTGTGCAGTAACAGAAACCTGGTTCAAGGCTCCCGAGAGCACCCCAGCACTACCAGGTTATACCTCATACCATGTTTTTCGGCCCCAAAACTTGGACCGAACCACAAAAGGAGGGGGAGTATCAATATTCGTCAAAGATACCCACACCTCCAGGTTGGTGGCACAGCACGAAGCATCAGAGACTATCCATGTGCAACTAACAGTGGGTAAAACTGCTTTCCAGCTTATAGCCTGCTACAGACCACCCTCCCAAATCCAGGAACCCCACTCGGCCTTCCTGAGAACACTGGAAAATATGAAGGTCTCTCCAAACACCATTATATTGGGTGACTTCAACTACCCAAACATAGACTGGGAGCATTACTCTAGCTCCAACACCCTAGCCCAAAGGTTCCTAGAATTTATAAACTCAAATGCTGTGGAACAACTTGTTACCACTCCCACAAGAGGGGAAAACATACTGGACCTGATCATCACCTCCATGAGGACTCTATGTTCCAGACCAGAAGTGTATCCCTCACTGGTAGGATCAGACCATAAACTAATCTCACTGGATATTCACATCCCAACCCCACCCCCTGCCCAGAAAACCACAGTGTAAAACTTCTCTAAAGCAAATTTCACACTCCTCAAAACCGAGGTGGAATCCTTCAAAGCCCCCGGGCCTGTGGAAAATACGGCCCAGACAGCAGAATCCTTTATAAACGCATTCTATGAACACCTTCAGGAATGCATGGATCATGCAATCCCAAATAAAACCAAGACCCAATCCTCCAATGGCAGACGTCCTGTCTGGTGGACCCCAGCCATAAACAAACTATACAATAGAAGGAGGAAGCTACTACATGATAGAGCAAAATCCCAAAAAGGGAAGGCATCTCTGATCAGTATTAGCAAAAAACTACGGATACTCATAAAATCGTCTAAGGCCAGCTTCAAGAGAAAAATTGCACAGGACACTAAGGATAATCACAAGGCTTTCTTTAGTTATGTTAGGAACCTGGGTGGGAATTCCCAGATATGCTCAGAATTAGTCCAAAATGACAAAAAATACACCGAACCCACAGACATTGCCAACATCCTAGCTGACAGGTTCAGCGCAAACTTCTCCCTCCCTCCTCACCAAAAGGGCAAACATCTATCCCAGCAGAGTGCTGCCCCCCTGACATCTCAGATGCTCAGGTAAGAGCCACCCTCTCCAAATCAAAAAACACAGCATCAATGGGACCAGACGGTGTCCCGGGCTGCGTCCTACATGAACTCCAAGAAGAGCTAAACCCAAACAAAAAACTACTGTTCAATCTCAGCCTTACTACAGGATATGTACCCAAAGACTGGCATACAGCAACAGTGGTCCCTCTCCACAAAGGTGGTGCCTCAACGGATCCTGGAAACTATCGCCCCATAAGCCTGACTAGCTTGGTCTGCAAAGCTATGGAAAGGATCATCATGGACCTCATAAATAAAGATATTGGGGACCTACAGACACTGGATCCTACCCAGTTCAGCTTTGTTAAGGGCAGATCCTGTCTCTTAAACCTGGTCAATTTCTTTGAAACAGTCACCAAGCCATTGATGAGGGGAAGGTGGTCCACACAGCCTACCTGGACCTCACAAAAGCCTTCGATACAATACCCCACTCGGGCATTATAGATAACCTCACCAGCTTAAATATAAACCCCTATGTCACAAGATGGGTTGCAAACTGGCTCAAGGACAGAACCCACAATGTTAGAATTGCTGGAGCCATGTCAGTCTCCAAACCAGTTACAAGTGGCGTCCCACAAGGCTCAGTCCTGGGACCTCTCTTGTTCAGTATATATTTCTTGGAGGTACAAGCTAACACGGAAGGACTGTGGCTGACCAAGTTCGCAGATGACTGCAAACTGGGCGCCATAATCGACTCTCCAGCTGACACAAGCATCCTCCAATAGGGCCTCATAGAAACAGACAACTGGTACAGAAAAATAAAATATAAAACAAACTGAATAACCCCAAAACGTGGCAAACGAAACAAGCAACAGGTGGTAGCACGGGCTGTTTATTGAAATATTCACAGTAAGCGCTTTCGGCGGAGGAAATGACTCCACCTTCATCAGACTGAAACATTTACCATTAAAAACAACATTCATTAAATAATTATTTTAAAATCAACAAACCAATGAAAACTCTCATGTCACTTGACACGAGACTTGTCTTAAAAGCACTGAAACATCTTCTTTTACCAAACATTGATGCTGATTTTTCTGATTTGGTGAAAGTAATAATAATGATGACAGCCAAAAGTAATAGAAAAGTAGTAGAAAGTAGTAAAAAATGATAAAAAAAATATATATATATATAATATAATATAATAAATGAAGTCAGCGTACTCAGAGAGTAGGCTGATGATAGCTTGAATGATACTTGACTGTATGTGCCCCACATGTTGAGGCCACCACAAAAAATTTTTTTTAGAAACACAAGTTGTGTATTTTTTATATATGTGTAGGTCTTAAAACTATTAACATATATATTATTATTTGTGTAAGTTGCATAAATGTTGCTTAACATTTAGTAGACTTACTATATTATGTGTAGAACCAAAAAACATTTAGCCACTATCTAATCTAATCCCAACAGTATTCCACTATTAATACATGAAAAATTCCTAATAAAATGAAATATTAATATAACATAAATTAAAAATATATATGTAATGTATCAGATTACATGTAAGGCCAACCATGCAATATGTCACCGCCTTAAAAAACCTAAATTAGCCTTTAATCCTTCCTTGATAACAACTTGTGAATTATTTATTATAAGTTGTTTATTATGTGTTTATCTTTTTAAAGCCCTTAAATTAAGAATGCATTTTATTGAAACTGCCTCATTCAAACCTGGGGGAACATATGCAGAAGTTCTTATCTGCCAAAGCAGTTCTTGCTCCTCCAACCATAGCTGCCAAGGGCCCCCTCTAACACTGGGGACCACTTGTTGAATGACTGTAAATGCAAAGCAATGGTCTGGATAAGAGCTGATATGTTTTGCCAGAGCATTCGTCATGTCCAATCTATTGATGGCATAAAGGTGTTCATATATCCTTTTCTTGAGGGGTCTGTCAGTTTTACCAATATAAAAGGCCGTACATTCCCTATAAGTGGCCACGTACACCACCCCCTTGGAATCATAATTATACTTTCCATTTATTGAAACAACTTTTCCATTGATGTCAATCCTTCCTCCTGGTTGGATGTGTCTACAATATGTGCACATCCCGCATTTAGTCATTCCAATTCTACCCTTAATTTTGTTTTCTTTGGATCTTTCAACCAAATTTTTCAAATTGCAACCTCTCCTGTAAGTAAAATTGGGCCGTGTTCCTATAAATTTAACCAAGGTTTTATCCTCATGCAAAATTCCCCAGTTCCTGGAAATAATTTCTTTTATTGTTTTGAAATCAATGCAATATGTAAAAAGAAACCTAATAGAGGGATGTGGACTTAGATTTGTGTTATCTGGCACTGAAATGGTACCCCCACCTAGAATAGGACGGAAATGTCCATTTCCTCTCTTGTTAACCACCTCTTCCTTAACTTCCTGTATTAGTGTTCCAGGGTACCCTCTCTTAAGAAACATAGTGCCCAAGAAATCACATTCTTTTTTGAAATCATCTTCCTCTGAAACCATTCTAGCCGCTCGCACATATTGTCCCTTAACCACACTACGTTTTTGGTGGTAGGGGTGAGAGCTGGTAAAATGAAGATAACAATTTGAAAAGGTTGGTTTTCTATAAATTGTGGATTTAAATTTGTTAAATTGTGTATCCTTAATTAGCTTGACATCCAAGAATTCAATTTCATCATGACCTATTGTGTAGGTAAATTCTAAGAATTCGGTCATCTGTGTCAAGCTTTCAATAAATTGTGGTACCAGATCATGTGACCCATTCCACAGAAAGCACATGTTGTCTTGGTACCTAGTGTACCAAGAGACATGTTGTTTAAACAAAGGGTTCTTAAACAAGAAATGATGTTCCCAATAGGCTAGAACACTATTCGCAAATGTACAGCCACATGGGGAACCCAATAGCTATACCTGTTTTCTGTAGATAATAACTATTTTTGAATACCAAAAAATTGTTTACCAAAACCAAATCCAACAGGGTTTCAACAAGATAAGTTTGCTCCCTGGCAGCGCCCTTGCTGCGCATAAATTCGATGGTCCATTCAATACCTATGTCATGGGGTATTACTGTATATAAATCTTTGATATCCACAACCAGAAAAATGGCATTGGTATCGAATTTAAGGTTGTTAATGCTTTCCAGAAAGCCCCAAGAATCCCTACAAATCTGTGGTTCTTCCTTCAACAATGGTTTAAGAATCCCATCCACTACTTTGGCACATGCATACGTAATAGAACCCCTTCCATCTACAATTGGCCTGAAAGGGGGATCAATTACGTTTTTATGAATTTTTGGAGTGCCAAATAGGGTAGGAATTCTTGGGGCTGGCATGCTAAGGTAATGGAACATATCGGTGTCAATGGTACCTTCTAAAAACAGGTCATCTAAAATTCCCCTTATTTTCTTGTATGCCATATTGATCTCATTCAAACTAGATGGCGTGTATTTATCAGATTTCAGATATTGGTTCATCTTATTCTCATACTCGTATTCATCCATCAATATGAGACCGCCACCATTGTCGGGGGCCATAACCCTGATGTTACACTCATTTAAAACATTCAAAAACGCCAGTTCAGTGTCTGAGATGTTCAAGCTAGTCTTACCCTTCCTATGTGGTAAATTTGCCCTTCCAAATATCATTGCCCTCAGATCTTGTTCACATATCCTTTCAAACATATTTATAAAACCATTTAAAGGGGGATTAAAAATACTGGCCACTCTATAGGTATTAATCAGGGAAGGAGTGTTACCTAAACAAACAGCTAAGTTCAATTTACGTGTAAACATTTTTAAATCAATGATCGTTTTCACAATGTCACATTTTTTATCCGGCACAAATGTTAGTCCTTTGGAAAAAAATTCCACCATTTCTGTATTTACTGTCAAGATAGTGTAATTGTAAACGTGAAAATCACCCTGGTTGTTAGAGCAAATAATAGGCCCCATGTAGGAGGAAGATGGAATTATCTCCTCCGTTGGTTCCCCCTCTTCCTCCTCTGTGTCCTCCCTCGATTGTTGGGGCCCCTGTTGTTCTGGGCCCCCGTGTTGGACCGCCTGTCTCTGGCCATGGGAAAACCCTGATTGCTTTCTTCCCCATCAGTCCGACATTCAACCTCTACGGGAATGTTCTGATGGGCAAGGTTGTTATTGTTGTTCCTAATACGTTCACTTCTGCGTACAGGTTGAACTGTGTCTTCATCCCTTGGCTCATTTATTCTCTGATTGGGGTCAATGTCTCCCAGATTCGAGGGTAAAATACCAACAGGATTTTGATTTAATGGTGGGGCAGGATAAGCTTTGTTGTTTTTATAGTCCAAAACATCTCTGTCAATCTTTCTTTTTTGTTGAGTAACATTTTGGATATGGAAGCCTCTATACTAGAAATTATTCTCAGATAGTCATATTTATATCTGAGAAAATCTGAGTCTCGCTGTAAAGAGGCTTCCAATCCGATGAGTTCTTCCTGTAAAGCATTGATTTCATTACCATAAAAATTAATTAAAGACCTAAGGAACTCGAATCCTTGTGTATCAAACAGTTCCAGCAGTTCCTTGTAAAACACAGAGTTATGCACTAATCCAGCGGGGAAGCGCCATTGCCGCAACCCCTTAGGGATAATCTTTTTGTCTATGCATTGTTCTAAATAGGAGACTTCAAGTTGAAGTTTCCTACAACGAAATAATTTGACATCAAAAGCATTCAAGTTGTCTAAAAAGGAACTCACCACAGTGTCCTGATTGTCCTCCACCTCATTGGTGCTAGTGGTGAAAAAATTCTTATTTGCCAAAAAGGCCGTAATGTTAGGTATTAGTCCCGTATTAGTGGAATCTTGGCTTGGATTCCGATTGTTGAGATGCCCTGAATAACCCCAAAACATGGCAAACGAAACAAGCAACAGGTGGTAGCATGGGCTGTTTACTGAAATATTCACAGTAACGGATGACTCCACCTTCATCAGACTGAAACATTTACCATTAAAAACAACATTCATTAAATAATGATTTTAAAATCAACAAACCAATGAAAACTCTCGTGTCAATTGACACGAGACTTGTCTTAAAAGCACTGAAACATCTTCTTTTACCAAACATTGATGCTGATTTTTCTGATTTGGTGAAAGTAATAATAATGATGACAGCCAAAAGTAATAGAAAAGTAGTAGAAAATAGTAAAAAATGATAAAAAATATATATATAATATAATATAATAAATGAAGTCAGCGTACTCAGAGAGAAGGCTGATGATAGCTTGAATGATACTTGATTGTATGTGCCCCACATGTTGAGGCCACCACAAAAAATTTTTTTTTTAGAAACACAAGTTGTGTATTTTTTATATATGTGTAGGTCTTAAAACTATTAACATATATATTATTATTTGTGTAAGTTGCATAAATGTTGCTTTTTGCTATTAATACATGAAAAAGCAAGAACTGCTTTGGCAGATAAGAACTTCTGCATATGTTCCCCCAGGTTTGAATGAGGCAGTTTCAATAAAATGCATTCTTAAGTTAATGGCTTTAAAAAGATAAACACATAATAAACAACTTATAATAAATAATTCACAAGTTGTTATCAAGGAAGGATTAAAGGCTAATTTAGGTTTTGACATATTGCATGGTTGGCCTTACATGTAATCTGATACATTACATATATATTTTTAATTTATGTTATATTACTTTTATTTCATTTTATTAGGAATTTTTCATGTATTAATAGTGGAATACTGTTGGGATTAGATTAGATAGTGGCTAAATGTTTTTTGGTTCTACACATAATATAGTAAGTCTACTAAATGTTAAGCAACATTTATGCAACTTACACAAATAATAATATATATGTTAATAGTTTTAAGACCTACACATATATAAAAAATACACAACTTGTGTTTCTAAAAAAATTTTTTTGTGGTGGCCTCAACATGTGGGGCACATACAATCAAGTATCATTCAAGCTATCATCAGCCTCCTCTCTGAGTACGCTGACTTCATTTATTATATTATATTATATATATTTTTTTATAATTTTTTACTACTTTCTACTACTTTTCTATTACTTTTGGCTGTCATCATTATTATTACTTTCACCAAATCAGAAAAATCAGCATCAATGTTTGGTAAAAGAAGATGTTTCAGTGCTTTTAAGAGAAGTCTCGTGTCAATTGACACGAGAGTTTTCATTGGTTTGTTGATTTTAAAATCATTATTTAATGAATGTTGTTTTTAATGGTAAACGTTTCAGTCTGATGAAGGTGGAGTCATTTCCTCCACTGAAAGCGCTTACTGTGAATATTTCAATAAACAGCCCGTGCTACCACCTGTTGCTTGTTTCGTTTGCCATGTTTTGGGGTTAAACAGACAACTGGTGCCAGAGCCATGTCCTCAAGCTAAACGCCAAAAAGTGTATAGTCATCCCCTTTGGCAAAAACAAAGTGCCCACAAATTACCACATAGGTGGTAATCCATACAGAAGAAGTAATTAGGGACCTGGGGACCCAAGTTGATAGCAATCTCTCATTTGACAACCACGTGGCCAAAGTGGTTAGAAAAACATTTTATATAGCCCACCTAATCATGAAGGGATTCACATCTAGATCAGGAGAGGTCATCATGCCTCTTTACTCATCCCTCATCAGGCCCATAATTGAGTACAATTCCCCTTTTGGGATGTACCTTACCAGACACCTGCAGCAACTGGAAAGACCCCAAAAGTACCTCACCAAGAGGATCAAAGGGCTCAAACAGATGCCATATGCTGCCAGGTTAAAGAAGCTCCAGCTCTACTCAGTGGCATACCGACTGCTCAGAGGAGATCTGTGCCTGACGTATAAAGCCATGTCCAACCCGGAATTAATGGACATGCTGCACCTCAGAAAATCCAAATCCCATCGAGCTATGCGCTTGAGAGACTTGAACCTAAGCACTGAAATAAATAGGACATGCTGGAGGGACAGATTCATAACCCAGATGCTCCCTTCACTCTGGAATAAAATCCCAGTCCAGGTTAGGCAGAGTCCCTCAATGACTCTCTTCAAGAGGAATCTTGATGAGTGGATGGGAGATCGTAGGTTTACCCTGGGTATCACTTCTGTGTCACTGTTAGACAGAGGCACAGTATACTAACCTCAAAAAAGGGCATAGCAAAATTAATTTAAAATGGGTGGCGAAAGCCAAACACACTCTGGCTAGACTTATAAATGCCCTAGGGCAGATAGCCTAGTATGAACCTATGAACCTATGAACCTAAGAACAGTTTTTACATCACTATTTTTAAGATTTTTCTGAGGGATAGGAAGTCTGAAATGGAAACGCGTGTCATTAATTTCTAATGTCTCTCTTTAATGATTTGCCAGTACAATTGCATGAGTCCAAACTGTGTTCAGTCTGTGGCAATCATTACTTTTGAGAGGTATGACTAAGTGAATCTTTGATGCATGAGGCCTATTACTTGGTAGAGGGCACATATATTCACATATGTCACTGCTTTCACAGCTTGACATCATTGCTGCAAAAATCAACCACCTTTTACTTGCTATATTACCAAGTAACAGTATGCAGAGATATGCAATTCATCTCTATTATTAGACACATTAAAAAAAACAACTCTTCTCCTTCTTGGCTGTGGCCTATTAGCAGCAGCAGTAGCATAGGCTTCACCCAGTTGCAGACAGACATGACTTAACACAATAGCAGTCCCTGACATAGTTTCTGTGTACAGAAATTTCCATGGCTGTATTCCAGTAGGTTTTAGAATTCACAGGAAAAACTAGAACTGAGTCTGCACAGTTGCTTTATAGTTTGTTGAATAGCTCCTCCATCTTGGATTGGACGATTAGCATACAATTCATCTGCTTATGCTGTAATTAGCATCCCACTGTATTTACCATGTTTTTGTAGCTCTACTCACTGTGTAGAGCTGATTACTGAATCCAGAATGGTCCATTATCATGTGTATGAATTACCGGACTATGTTGGCTATATTGAATCTGCCCCGCAGTGTCTGCAAAATCAGAGGTCATCACACACAGTGTGCCTAGTCATTTTATGAATCCAGTGAGCAACTAATAGATGCTTCATACAAATGCAATACTCTTTCTCAAATGGTGTAAATCCTTAGCTAAAATAACCTAGTGTGTGTAACTTTGATTCTGTACTCTTCTGTGCCACTGGCCACCTTTGTTACAAAACTGCACATATAACTTCATCACCAGCATAATCTTCAATTTAAAAAGGTTGTGAAGAGTCATCTGCAATTACAGTTACTGCTAATTCTAATACATGTTTCACTTATGAATGTGCTGATAGAGTTTTGGAAGTCCATAGGTTCATTGGTTCATAGGAGGTTACTAGGCTATTGGCCCTAGGGCCTTTATAGGCCTAGCCATGTTATACTCTTGTTCCCTTATTGACCAAGTTGTGTGGTCTATATTTGCAGTGTGAGTCTATGATCAGCACTGACTGCCCTTATCCAATAGGGATACAGGTGACACCCCAGGGGTAAATTTACAGTCTCCCATCCAGTTGTGTAAGTTACACTTAAATAGCATCATTGAACAGCTCTGTTTTACATGAATTGGGAGTTTGTTCCACAGGAGTGGCAATCTCTGGGAGACATATCTGTCTGTCCAGCATGTCCTGTTAATGTCACAGGCTAGGTTAAGATCCCTAGAATGATTGAATCTTGTCCCATTTGACTTGTGGATATGCAGCATTTCCATTAGGCCATAGTTATCTTTATTCCTAATTAATCTACTTCTGATTTTGCAAACTGAACCTTGTCCAAAATAATTTTATTTTGAAACATAGCTTTATTGATTTTCAAATTACAAGCATAAACACAATCTCAGAACTATATACAAAATAATTACAGAGTGTCTCACAAATATTTACACATAATTTCAATTTCTTTTTGACAAAAAGATAAGATATTAGATACAATAAGATTTGTTTATTGTCATTGCACAAGTACAATGAAATTTGTAGCAATCCTCCTAAGGTGCATTCACATGTAATGTGCATGAATAAATAAGAAAATGGAATACAATACACTACAATACCAGACAATACAATATAATGGAATGCAATGCAGTAAACAACTATTACTATTGCACTTAGATATATTGCACACAAAAGGAATAAAGTAAGGTGCACTGGAATGTGAACATATACCTTATAGTGCAAATGGTTATTATCTGTACTTAATGTAAGTATTTAGCATTGTGCAGTTCACATATGCATCTGGTATATAAACTGTTCTTAAATCTGTTTGTCCAAGATGGAATGGACCTGAGCCATCTGCCAGAAGATAGCATCTCAAACAGGTGATGTCCTGGGTGAGAAGGGTTTTTCAAGATGTTGGTTGCCCTGCTGAGACAGCAAGAGCTGAAGAATTCTTCCAAAGAAGGTAGTGAGCATTCAGTGATTTTCTGGGCAGAGTTAATGATCTTTGGAAGGGTCTTCCTGTCTGCCTCTGAGCTGTTAGCATACCACATGGAAATGCAGCATGTCAGCACACTTTCAATGAAAGAGCAGAAAAAGGAAACCAGTAGCTTCCTCTGACAGTTGTTTTTCCTGAGGATGCTCAGGAAATGGAGTTTCTGCTGTGACTTCTTGACTGCCTCTGTGATGTTTATGGACCAAGAGAGATTTTCTGCCACATGTACACTTAAAAACTTGAAGGCAGGAACTCTTTCAACACACTCAATTGATGTATATTAGGTTGTGATCTGCGTTGTGCCTCCAGAAATCTATTACGACTTCTTTTGTTTTGGCAGAGTTCAGAGCAAGGTTGTTTTCAGTACACCATGCAGCCAGCCTTTGAATGCCATCTATATATGCTGTCTTGTCTCATCCTAAAGTCCAACCACTGTAGTGTCATCCACAAACTTAATAATGGTATTAGTAGAATGAAAGGGGACACAGTCATGAGTGTAAAGAGTATATAGAAGGGGTTCAGCACACAACCTGGGGGAACACAAGTGTTTTGCCTGTGACTGGAGGAGAGGTACAAGCCTAGTCTGACCATCTGAGGATGGTTAGTCAAAATGTTTTTAATCCAATGGCAGGTAGGTTCTGAAAGTCCTAGGCCAGTGAGTTTAGTGACAAGTCTATCTAGGATAACTATGTTAAAAGCTGAACTAAAGTCTACAAAGAGCATCTTCACATATCTCCCCTGCTGCTTAAGATGACACAGTGCAGTGTGTAAGGTAGTGGAGATGTCATCTTTTATAGACATATTTGCTCTGTAAGCATACTGGTGTGTATCTTAGATAACTGGGAGAATATCCTTAATGTATTGCAGCGACAGTAGTTCAAAACACTTCATGATGACTGCAGTAAGTGGATGATAGTTATTCAGACTACTGATGAGAGGTTTATTTTGCAGTGGAATGATCACAGTTGACTTCAGACAGGATGGAATAGTAGACTTAGACAGAGACAGGTTGAAGATGTTTGTGAAGATCCCACAAAGCTGGTCCACACATTCTTTCAGCATCCATCCCGTCACTCCATCAGTTCCAGCAGCCTTTCTTGGATTAGTTGCTTTGAGCACTCACGTCTTACATTATTGTCTAGCACTGTGAAGGTGTCTCGTAGGAGGCTGGTATAAAAGATGTGAGACTGCTGTGGCCTATCTGTTGGTGCCTAGTCATGGCTGTCTTTATTGTTTTCACATCAAAGCAGGTGAAGAAATAATTAAGTAACTCTACCATCAAGGCATCTCCATCAACAGCCCAGTGGCTACCAGTTTTTTAATTGGTGATGTGCTGAATACCTTGCCATATTCATCATGGGTCCTTGTTGATAAAGTGGCCTTCTATCTTCCTTTTATAGGCCTCTTTAGCTTCTCTGACAGCTTTCTTTAGGTTGGCTCTAGCCACAATAAAAGGACTCTGTTGTTAGACTGTAAGGCTGTATTGTGATGCTTAAGAAGATATCTGACCTCTTTCTTCATCCAGGGCTTCTAAGTAAGATACACATGAATGTGCTTGCTGAGAGTGACAATGTCAACACCATTTTTTATATAGCAGAATACCATTGATGTGTACTGTTCTGGATTCTGATCCTTGAAAATGTCCCAGTTAGTCCTTTCAAAGCAATCCTGTAGCTGCAAGAGTGCACTTTCCAGGCATGTTTTAACAGTTTTTGTAGTAATCTGGTCTTTACTCCTAACAGGAGTGTATGCTGGTGTCAAAATATGGACAAATGGTCTGAGTGGCCTAGATGAGGCAGCTGTTTTGCCCTATAGCCCTCCTTGATATTTGAGTAGGCCTTGTCCAGTGTATTTTTTCCCTGGTTGCACATTTGATGTGTTGATGAAATTTGGAAAGAACTCACTTGAAGTCTGTCTGATTGAGATCACCAGCTATAACATGAACAGCTTCAGGATCTATGTTTTTTTTTTTTGCAAGTTAGTGATGGCAAACAGGCAACCTAGAGATCTACAGACATTAGCATTTGGTAGAATGTAAGCAGTTCTAACTATAACAGCAGTGAAGTTCCAAGGTAAATGAAAGGGCTTGCATTTGATTGTCATAAACTCCAGATCAGGAGAGCACTAACTGTCTACAATCTTAGCACTGGTACACCAGCAGTTATCCACACAGATGCAAACCCACCCCACCTCTGCTCTTACCTGAGTCTTTATTTCTGTCCCACCAAAAAGCTGTGCACCCTGCCAGCTCAATGGCTGCATCTGGTATACATGAGTGTAGCCATGTCTCTGTAAATAGTAAAATGCAACAGTCTCTTGCAAGTTTATTCTCAAAAATCTGTAGCTGAAGTTCACACATTTTGTTTGACATAGATTTGACATTAGCAAAAAATATGCTGGGAAGAGGTGGTTTGTGAGGATGTTTCCTTAACTTAGCATGTAGGCCAGACCTGCTGTCATGCTTTTGCTTCCTGTCTCTTCTCCGCCTTTGTCTCTTGCCTGGGCTGACAACAATCCAAGGAGAGCCTGTGTTCTTGCTAGTTCCTCTGGTATGTCATATGAGTGTAAGACTTCACTTGTAACAGCCTGATGGTGCTGAAATCCAATATGCATGAGATCATGCCGACCGTAACTAAGATCAGCCTGACTAAACTTAGCAGCAAAGAACATACATATGAACATAAAAAACACAGAAAACAAGCACTGAGAAGGAGAGCATAGAGCCACTGCAACTGTGTGCAGCAGCATCTTGAAAAAAAGCAATGGCACTGTCACTAAATAAGCCTTCCCTTTTCTAAACCCTAGCATACTACACACAGAATTGCATGGTGCTCTTCTGTTGTAGAGGTTTGAATTAAGAGGTCCTCAATGTACCGTAACACTATCTCCAAAATGTGAAGGCTCAAGTATTTTGCATTTTTTGTGTGTTTTCTGGCATTATTTTAATGTATCCTATAAGACTGATGTGTTGATGTTGCTTACACTGATTCAGTGTGTTATACCTACTCCATGAGCAGCCATCACTGTACTATTTGGCACTAGGCTCTTTTTCATACTATAATAGTTATGGGGCATAAGGCATTATGAAGTCTTTCATACACAGTTTATATTACATCTGCTTGGTATTATGGCCTTTCTGTTTATTCATAAATCCCATCCTTTGGCTAAATCAGAATTGCTATAATTACAGTAGCATTTTTAAATGTAATGAATTTTTGATGAAATCTCACAGTGCATCCTTAGGGTCATGTCTCATCTTAAAACCAACTTAAAACACTTTCACCAATCATCCCATCTTTTTCCCCAGTATTAACTTAAGAAGTGAGTGATTTTCCAGAATTAGTTAATGTGTTAATGCCTTTCAGTGAAGTTGTTTGTTTATTGAATTTCTCCTGAATCATTTAAGATGAGTAAATAATGAAAAAATATTTGGGGATTGGCTGAATTAAGGTATTGTTGCTGTGTCTTTCGGCTTTATCCAGTTAGGGGTCGCCACAGTGGAACTCCAGTCCGCTAATGATTGGCAGTAGATTTTTATGTGCCAAGTTGCCATCCCTGATACACAACCTTCAACAAAGGTACGCCCACTCGCGCATGTCTCTATGCAGAAGATGCTCTAGCTGAGAATCAAACCGGACAGTGTCTTACTGTGAGGCAACAATGCTACCACAGCACCACCACCGCAGTCGGCTGTTACAAGGTCTAAATAAAACAGTGGTCTGCTGTGATATAGCTTTATGTAAGATATATGCAGATCATTTTATGTTTTCAGAATTACTATGTTCACAGTGATACAGCAAAAAAGGAATCTGTAGTCATGCATAACAACTAGTCAGTTTATAAATAATTTTCTATGACTTGAATTTAATTTATAATAGATTAATAATGTTCATTTCTACAACTCAGGGACATTTTTATGCATTTAAGTTTCTTGAAAAGTGAACAAAAGTTGACAATGGAGCAATTAATTCTACCTCTTTGGTAATTCCAAAATGTTTTTTAAGAGACTCTATTGTTAGTATAATAAACACCTTCCATTATTTCATAGCTCAGATTTTTAGAATCTGTTCTACTTTCAGGAGTGTCATTTGTAAACTCAATAACAAAATTGCATTTTTATTAAGCTAGAAATAAACGCTACTGAAATGAGCCAAGTGATTAACGCAAGCAGAAAATGAGAACGAGATGGAACAGCAATGAACATAATATATTGTCCCAAGTTAATTAACAGTAGTGTGAGAAAAATAAATAAAGGGAAAATAAACTAACTCATGTTTCCTCAAAGATAAGGAGAGGCTAGTAAAAATGAGCCGTGGTGCAGTCAGCAAACAGAAGTTAACATATAGCAGAGAGCAGAAAGTCTATACTTAGTTAAGTATGGATCCTTACCTAGTGTTCCTGGGAAAATTGACAAAATGGAATTGTGATGTAAAAAACACAGTGATCAAACATTAATCAATTTGAATAAAATCTTATTTCTCGCATTGGACAAAGCACCCCCACATCATACAAGGTGTTCCACTTCTCTCTTGCTAATACAATCAACTTTCTTGTGGTGCATGCACACACACACACACACACACACACACACACACACACACACACACACACACACACACACACACACACACACACACACACACACACACACACGCATGCACACACACACACACACACACACACACACACACACACACACACACACACACACACACACACACACACACACACACACCCTTTTGAATGATCTCCTTTGAGAAATCTGCTTTTAAAAATCAAGACTGAAGCATTTTGTCATCAACTCGACTGATTTTGTTTTTAAGTAATGCATTGTATTAAGGCAAGGCATAGTAAACAAGGGAATGATAAATCTGTATATATAACTTAAAGACAGAGAGAAACAGGGAAAAAGAAAAAGGGAGTTTTAAGAAAAAGCAAGGCCATGGAACGCATTATCATGGAACTTATAAACAAAGACAATGGCAACCTTCAAACACTGGACCCCACCCAGTTTGAGTTCGTGAAGGGCCGATCTTGTCTCCTGAACCTGATTGACTTCTTCAAATCAGTCTCCAGAGCAGTGGACGAGGGCAAGGCAGTCCACACATCCTATATGGACCTCAACAAGGCCTTTGACACCATCCACCACTCTGGAATCATAGATAAACTTACTAAGCTGGGCATAAATCCCTACGACACTCGATGGGTTGCCAACTGGCTTACTGACAGATCTCACACTGTAAAAATAGCTGACTCCAAATCCAGCTCCAGACAAGTGACAAGTGGAGTACCTCAGTGTTCAGTCCTGGGACCATTCTTGTTTGGCATCAAATTCTCTGAAGTACAGGCCAACACTAAGGGACTCTGGCTAACAAAGTTTGCAGATAACTGCAAACTGGGAGCCATTATTGAATCCCCAAATGATGTGGATACTCTACAAAAGGGCCTTACAGAAACAGATGCTTGGTGCCAGAGCCATGGGCTCAAGCTCAATGCCAAGAAATGTATAGTTATACCCTTTGGGAAAAACCATGTACCCAAGAATTACCACATAGGTGGCAGTGCACTAAACACCAAAAGTGTGATGAGAGACTTAGGGACACAGGTGGACAGTGGTCTCACCTTCGATAACCACAATGCCACAACAGTCAGGAAATCCTTCTATGTGGCACACCTCATCACTAAGGGCTTTTCATCCAGAAAAAAGGAGGTCATTGTCCCACTGTACTCATCCCTCATTAGACCCATTATAGAGTATAACACCCCGTTTGGCATGTACCTCACAAGACATCTGCAACAGCTGGAAAGGCCACAGAAATACCTCACTAAAAGAATCACAGGCCTAAAGCAAATGCCATATGCTGACCATCTAAAAAAACTCCAGCTATACTCTGTGTAATATTGTCTACTCAGAGGTGATCTCTGCTTAACATACAAGGCCATGTCAAATCCTGAGCTGTTGGACATGCTCCACTTAAAGAAATCCAAATCCCTCAGAGCCACACGCTCCAGGGATCTAAATCTTGTCATCACAATGAACAAAACATGCTGGAGGGATAGGTTCCTGACCCAGAGACTCCCCATACTCTGGAATAGACTGTCCATACATGTCAAGCAGAGTGCCTCCTTGGCCCTCTTCAAAAGGAACCTTGATGATTGGATGGGAGATAGGAAATTCACCCCAGGGATCATGTCAGTTGCCCTGCTAGACAGGGTCCAGGGAAGTAAATATTGTAGGAAGAAATATCCAGGGAATTGTTATGGCTAGGCTTGTATAGTCCCATACACTTGCACAGTACATCAGAAAAAGCAGTGGGATATCCCAGAAAAGCAGAAGACCACCATGGAGCCATCACACAATGACATTATTTAAGAAGAGTAAGTAATTTTTTTCTTAAATAATGTCATTGTATAATACAATAACGGACTCCATGGTGTGGTATATTGAAGATTTACCCATGGTAGTCTTTGTTTAATCACTTGGGTTTCACCCTCATGATTAAACCACACCAACTGTGGGTAAATCTTCAATATACCACACCAACATCATCAGTTATTGCTTAATTATATGCGTGTTTAGCTAAGGCATTGCTTAATTCCATTTTTTCAACAGCCTTAAGATGGTGATATATTCTCTTATTAAATTCTCTAACTGTCCTGCCAATAAAAAAGGCAAGACACAATCCATATAAAACTGTATAAACCACAAATTTTGATTTACAATTACATTTGTTATATAATCTGATCGTATAATTTCTTTCAGGAAGCCAAATATATTCATCCACTAAAATATAACTCATACATTTATACATTCCCTTCACATTCTCCTCATCCTCTTTAAATGCATTTTTCCTATAAAAATATTCTTTCAAGTTCTTGCCTCGCTTAGACACAAAAACAGGTTTTTCTCCTATTATATTTTTTAAATCTTGAAAACTCATAAGGAACCTCCATTTACTAGTTATAATGTTCCTTATATCCTTCTCATCTACTGAATTAGTGAGTGCACAAGATAAAGAAAAATCCTTCTTCTCTATATTTTGTTTAACAACTTTAATATTAGTTTTACTTCCTGACTTTCGCCCCTGCTTCTTAGAACATCTAACATAACATCCTCTATCATCTTTTGTGGATAACCCCTCTCACTAAACTTAAATCTTAAGGCTTCACATTCTTTATAAAATGCTGAACATCATCTGTTAGTGTACTTACTCTTTTAACTTCAAGTTATGCATACTATTAAAAATAAATATCCATTACTCTGTTCTTTTTTATGGATTTTTACTTGCCTTCCCATAGTGCCTTTTTATGCAAAGTCATGAGCACAAAGTTACCAATGTGAAAAATTCTTCTAAATGAAATTTAAAAGTCATGCTGCTAAATGCTAGTAGTCTTAGCATGAAACTGCACTCAGTGCAAGCATTCCTCATCCTGGGGGATGCTGACATTTGTGCAGTCACTGAAACCTGGTTCAAAGCTGTGGAGAACACCCCAGCTTTACTAGGTTACTCATCCTACCATACTTTCAGACCCCAATCGGAGGGCTACAAAGCCAAAGGAGGTGGAGTTTCAATATTTATTAAAGACATACACACCTCCAGGCTGGTCAAACAGTATGACACACTGGAGATATTCCAAGTGCAGTTAGCTGTTGACAAAACACCTATTCAAATCATAGCTAGCTACAGACCCCCAACCATGACTCAGGACGAACACTCCACCTATCTGGCCTAACTTGAATCCATCAAGATTCAACCCTCTACCCCGATCCTGGGTGACTTTAACTACCCAACCATAGAGTGGAAAAGCTATTCTAGGCCAAACACAAATGCCCAGAAATTCCTTGAGTTTGTCAATGCAATGCATTAGATCAGATGCTCAACACCTCTACGAGAGGTGAAAATATCCTGGACCTGGTACTAACCAACCTGAGTAGTAACTGTAGCACCTGTACAGTGTCATCCTCATTGGTAAGATCTGACCATAGTACAATCACTGTCAAAGTCACCATCTCCCCTGAGCCCCTCCATCAGTGTCAAACAAAAATACTTTTCCATAGCTGACAACTATATCCCAAGAGCAGGTATAAGCAGCTTCACAGACCACCATACCTGCAGTTGGAACTAGGACTAATATCCAAGCCTACACCAAAAACTATATGAGCACTTACATAGCTTTATGGACTCAGCAATACCTGACAGGACCAAATCATCTTCCTCAAGGAAGAGTAAACCTGTATAATGAACAACAGCAATAAACAAACTCTATAATAAAAGGAAAAAAAAATGCTGTCCAGGACCAGGAAAGAGCAGCTGCCAAGTTGGAAGCACTCTCTCCTTTGTCTGAACAAGCAAATAAGTCCACTGATGAAATCCTCTAAGGCTAACTTCAAGTACAAACTGGCCACATCCACAAGGATGATCACAAGGCCTACTTTACATATGTCTGCAATCTCAAAGGTAACACACAAATCTGCTCTGAACTGGTGGTCAAGAACACCACATACACAAATGCCATAGATATAGCCAACCTACTGCAGACAGGTTCAGTGAAAACTTCACCACCTGTACCCTACATCAGTAAACCAGGACACCCTCAGCACCTGTTTCCTCCCTTCATCACCAGGAAGCAGGTCTTTAATGCCCTCTCAAAGGCAAAAAATGCAGCTGCCATGGCTGCATCCTACATAAACTCAGGCATGAGCTCTCAGCACCATTAGGCACCCTATTCAACCAAAATCTGAGCACTGGCTTCATCCCAGCTGAATGGAAGATAACCACTGCCATCCCTCTACACAAAGGTGAAGCATCCACTGACCCAGGCAATTATAGACCCATCAGCCTAACTAGCCTAATCTGCAAAGCCATGGAACACAATATCATGGACCTTATAAACAAGGACATTGGCAACCTACAAATGCTTGACCCCACACACTTTGGTTTTGTCAAAGAGAGATCATGCCTGTGAAACTTGGTCAACTTTTTTGAAATACTCACCAAGGTCATGGACGAGGGGAAGATGGTGCACATCACCTACCTTGACATAGTCAAAGCCTTTGACAGTATTCCCCACTTGGACATAATAGATAAACTCTCCCAGCTAGGCATCAACCCGTATTTTACCAGGGTCTACTTTAGATCGCCAAAAACCTAAAATCTTGAGTGCTCACATGAGCGAAAATGCAGATATTCGATATATATTTTTTTGGATCACAGTACAGTGGAGATTGGGATATTTGCCCTTTCCTCACTGTAGTGCAATCTCGTAGTTGAAATGTATATTTAGCAGGGGGTGTGGGAGGTACAGCCCCCACAATAGTGATTTCGAGTACCTGCATATTCGCTCATGTGAGCGCTCGAGATTTTAAGTTTTCGGCTATATAATATAGACCCTTTTACCAGATGGGTAGCTAACTGGCTCACTGATAGAACCCACTCAGTCAAAATAGGAGAAGCCACCTCTAGTAGTAGACCTGTAACAAGTGGCATACCCCAAGGATTGGTCTTGGGGCCTCTACTGTTTGGGATATACTTTCTGAGGTGCAAGCCAAAACCAGTGGTCTGTGGCTGACCAGGTTTACAGATGACTGCAGGCTGGATGCTGTCTTAAATTACCAGAGTGATGTGAACATCCTCCCTGAGGACCTTACCCAAACTAATGACTGGTGGCAGAACACAACCTCAAACTGGATACCAAGAAATGTATCATTATCCCTTTGGGGAAAATGACATCCCCACTAATTATCACATTGATAACAATGTACTAAGCATGCAATCAGTCATGAGGGACTTGGGAACCCAGGTTTATATCAACATGACTTTTGACCACTATGTTACCTCCATTGTATGGGAGGCTTTCTACATGTCCCACCTCAGAAGTAAGGGTATTTCATCCAGGATCAAGGAGGTCATAACGTCCCTGTACTTCTCCCTTTTCAGACCCATTTATTTATTTTTTTATTTATTTGACATTTGTTAACCGGGTTAGTCCAAATGGGCAGCAGAGCCCTTTTTCAGCAGAGATCCAAGGAGAAAATCTCCACAGATAAACAAATACAAACATAAAAGATCATACAATATTAACATGCAAGTGTATATACACAGGAGAAACAGAATACAACTTATAAATGAACATGTTAGAATACAAGAGTAATCTTGAGGGTTTATTGAGTACAACCCCCCCCCCCTTCGGCATATACCTTGCCAAGCACATGCAGCAGCTGGCAAGACCACAGAAGTTCCTTACCAGGAAAATCCAGGGTCACAAACATCTATCCTATACAGATAGGCTAAAGGTCCTGTCCCTCTACGCAGTCTCATTCAGACTGCTGAGAGGTGACCTGTGTCTGGCATACAAAATCATCTCACACCCAGCCTTGATGGAGTCGCTGCATATCCGTAATCAAACTCCACTTGTGCAACCTGCATGCAAATCCACAACCTGGTCTGTGACATTAATAGAACTTGTTAGTGTGAAAAATTTGTGTCCCAAAGATTCCACCATCTGTGGAATAGACTCCTTCTCCATGTCAAGCAGAGTACCTTATTAGCCCTCTTTAAGAGGACCCTGGGTGACTGGATGGGAAAGAGAAAATACACCCCTGGGATCCCACCTCTGTCCCTGCAGTACAGGGGAAACAGGTGCTGACTTTGTGAGAACATGGAAGATATTCTTAGCTAGGCTTATAAAGGCCTTTGGGCCAATAGCCTAGTATTGTCCTATGAACCTATGAACCCAACTTCTTTACATTTTTATAAATAGTTAAATCTAAAAAATTAATAATGTTTATACTTATTTTATACGTAAAATGCTAATAATCCGTTACATTATTTAACTACATCATAAATTCAATTAAAACTTCCTCAGTACCCTTCCATAAAATAAATAAATCATCAATAAAATGTTTATAAATAACTTTATATTTTAAAAATTACATTTTAAATATATACTCCTTTTCCCAGTCTATCATGAAAATATTGGCATAACCGGGGCCATTGCAGCCCCCCATCACCCCTTCATTTATCTCTCTATAAATAGCATTATCAAGTTCAAAAAAGTTATAAGCTAAAATAACATCAAGAATCTCTGTGAACAACCTAACCTGTTCATCGGAGAAACAACCTGATGAACACATTTTTCTGTTAACTACTTCTAATCCTTCTTCATTTGGTATTACCGTATATAAAGATACTACATCAGCCATAACTAAAACATAGCATCATCTGTTGACACCCTTGAGATATGCTTACAAAACTCAAAAGAATCTTTAACATAGGATTCACTTCTTCTTACCACCAATTGTAAATGCTTATCTATTTACACTGCCATAGACTCTGGGAGAAATTTAACAAGCCTTACACAGAGCTAAACTCCATGTAGGAATAGTACCACGGCCCAAACACGGAGATTGCAGCTTGTACGATTCAGTAAACTAGGCTGGCATCATGCACATGCCTCCCAGCACTATTCAGACATGGACACCATGGAATAATGCTAATCACCTCATTTGTAGGTGAAAACCATGCAGATGAGGTGAATAAGTGATTCAATAAGCAGACAGGCATCCATGTAGGAGTTGTGTGTGCAGCAGAAATGTTTTCAGTTACTAACCATGTACATTTCTTCAAAAAAAAAAAAAAACGGGAGCATGACACCTCAAAAAAGGCATGTATTAGTAGTGTTAGGCATGCAGATGGCCAAAACTAGGGCCATTGGCTTGTCAAAGTGTGTAAAAATAATGAAAAAAAAAATCTTTTTTTTTTGGCCAAATTCGGCTGTTTAAGTGGAGTGCAGCGCAGTGCAAATGGGATCATGGTAAAAATAAAAAAAATGCAAAAGGACAATTTTAAGTGAAAGATGAATTTTGCCATTATAAGGGGCAGCAGGCAGACTCATATCAATAACAGGTAACAGTGGTAACTAAGGACGAAGGCTCTCGTGTAGTGGTGTAAATAGGGACTTAAGCCATGGGGCATGCAAATGAACTAAATTTATTGAATAGCAAGCTGGGAGACCATGTCCGTGGGTACCTAACTGTGTAAGAGTTATAGTGCGGTGGTGTAAGCAGGAGAAGCAGCTGACATGGGCTGGCTTGAACTCCCTCACCTCCTTCAGTGGTATCAACTCTCACTCGCCCACAAACTAGTAAACCATCCACTAAATGTCCCATCCCTCCAGAATCTACTCCAACCCTATCGCACCACCAGACCACTAAGATCCAGCAACAAAAATCACTTGCAGATCACTAAAGCCAATAACTCTGCTGGTGAAGCACTATTCTCTTGCACCATAGCCAAATTATGGAACTCACTCCCACCCACAATTACCTCCATACCATCATGCACCAACTTCAAAACTTTATTAAAAGTGCACCTAAAAACATGCTGGCTATGCCCTTGCAACTCCCACTCTAATATCATCCACCCCATCCAACTACTACCTTTCTTTCACCTCCACTAACTACCTTGATGATAGCAAGCTCAGATGCTCATAAGCCTACTACTTATTATACAGCAGGAACTTCTCATTGTTACATTTGTTAATGCCTGTTATGTACTTCACAGATAAAGATTCTAGTTGTCTACTGATGTACTATGTTCTTCATCTGTAAATATGTTGTAAGTAATTTCTATGTTAAATTGTTAATCGCTATGTAATCCAATGTAACTACTGTCTGTTTATTTTACTGTGGAGCTTTTCTCCCTGGGCCTCCGCTGAAAATGGACCCACGTCCAGTCGGACACTCCCGGTCAACAAATTTAAATAAATAAATAAATAAATAAAATAAAAGGGGGTGTGTCATGCTTAGTGTAAGCACACTGGAGCTCTGACTTCTGTTTGCGCTCAGCTAAGCACAGCTAAGCAAGGGGGTGTGTCTGAGGCTGCTTAGCTGCGCTTAGCTGAGTTAAGAAATGTTAAGCATCTTCCTGTTAGGCCTTTTCAGCTCAGCAATGTTTACACTAGCTAAAATAGTTTTCTGCGTTGTACCACAGGGCTTAAACAAAACGGAACTAGAAAAAAAAAAGGAAATAGCAGAATAAAGGAAATAAAATACAAATCACTAATACAGACTCTGCAACTCACAATGGCCATTTCAAACCTCTCAGTACTATAGCTGGCAGGTGGCTGCAGGGCTTAAAAGGGGAGGAAATGTTACAAAAAGAAAAAAAGGCAAATGGCAGAATAAAGGCAATCAAGTACGAATCACTACTAATGCCTCTGCCACTTACAGTGGTCAATTCAAAGGCATCAGTAATATAGCTGGCAGCTGGAATATATCATACTCAGCCAATCACACAGGCAACATCTGTAGCACACCACTATAAAGTAAGCAAATGCCCTTCAGTCTGTTTTTTTTCCCACAAACTCTGCACCATTGGAGTAAATCTGGGAATTTAAACTGACACAATGCTAGGGGCTGTTGTTGCTTTGTTACAAGTCTATGTGCTACAAACTGAGGGTGGTGAAGATGATGATACTGACAACAGTCCCAGATCGAGGAGGAGGAAAGTGTCCAGACCCAGGGTAACCTTTCAGGGGCTACATGAGCTGGAGATACTAGAGCACAACAGGGTGGACAGGGACATACTTCAGCAACTCACCGAGCTCTGCTGGCCTCACCTCAGACCCAGAGCTAACAGAGGGGAACCCATCCCAGTCAAAACAAAGGTATTTGTAGCCTTAAGAATACTAGCTACAGGTACTTTACAAAGACCACTGGGGACATCATGGGAGTCTCACAGGCATCTGCATCCAGGGTACTCTACTAGTTCCTGGATGGCATGCTACCACATGCCAGTGAGCACATTTATTTCCGCAGCACACCTTAGTAGAGGACCAGCAATAAGCATCTCTTCCACCATGTAGCACACTACCCAGAGGTAGTGGGTGCCATAGACTGTACTCACATCCACATCAAAGCACCACCCGGTGCAGACAGTAGAGTGTATGTCAAATACAAGGGCTATCACGCCATCAACTGCCAGGTCATGTGCAATGCCCAGGGCATTATCACCAATGTGTGTGCTGGCAGCCCTGGCAGCTTTCACGGCTCCCACATCTGGCATATCTCAAACATATACCAGTCAATTACCAGGGAGGACATCCCATATGACCATCTTGTGGGGGATGCTGACTATGCACTGGAACCATGGATGATGACACCCATCAGAAATGCACACACACCCACTGAAAAATGCCATAATGAGGCACATGTACAAACTAGGAACATTACAGAGCATGTGTTTGTGATGCTCAAGTCACAGTTCCACTGCCTTGACATATCTGGTGGAGCCTTGCAGTACTCCCCAGCCACATGTGGGCACATGTTTATAGTATGTGCCATGCCACACAATATGATCTTGTGGAAACAGCTGCAGCAGGAACATCACAGGGAAGAGGTATACAGCCCACCCACCATTGCCAAGGTCTCCACAGGCACATGGGGACTTGGAGGAGGAACCCCCTCAGCCTGTGTCTGTAGACAGACGGAGGCATGCCCAGTATGCCCAGGCCATGGCAAAGAGGCAACACATAACACACACACACTGACAATGTAGGGACCGAGGGACTGACACCTCTCTCTGACTCGCACATACAGTAAAATGGATGCCATACACATCACACTACCTGTACCTTACCATGTATAGGCTATACTGCATGCATCCAACACAGGCAGCCCTCAGGCACTGTCCTCACAACTGCTACAGGCACAAGGTAAGTCACCCTTCTTAACAATAGATGAATGGAGTAGTATGTTTTTGTACCATATGTCAAGGTGTCGCTGCATGTATGAAAGGGAATAGGGTGGCCTACCAGGATAGCAGCAGACAATTGACAGTTATGTGGGACAACAGGAAATGTCTGCCCACTACTGGTTTCCATAGTCTGCAGTAGTCTCCTAGGTGACAAATCTCACTGCAGTATATGTGGAGGAATAAGTAACGGGGGGGGGCAATAGGTCACATGCATGGATGTCAATGTCAGGGTCCCATAATGACCCGTAAGCCTCACCCAGCAAGTCAGCTGTAGAAAACTATAAAGAAATGTCTGACAAAGGCCCACAAATGGTGACAATGATGAAATACCCCCCTACAGACTGACACAGTGATATTGCAGTAGGTCTTGCAGTTGAATTAAGGCTCCGAAGGCTAAGAAGTCTAAACCCCAAATGTCTGCCATTACAATCTAACCTGTGGTCTTTAGTGATATGCCTGTATGCTCCAAGACAGACATAATACTATGCTACAAGGAACCAAAATCTAAAGCCAGCATCAGCACAGTCTGTGCAAATGTGTACAGTTGACAGGTGTGCCTCCCAAACACACACATGTTCCAATAGAAATGCAGTAACAGTTATGTTTGTAGGGTAATAGTAGCAGAACACACATTCCCAGGGCTGTCACAATCAACTTGATAACTTGTTGCATGTCCACAATATGCAGGGATCAATGAGCTATGTATATGTGTGGTTAATACTGTCAGGATGTGGCCAGTACTTACTCATGTCTGTCATGTTATAGTGGCCTAGGTACAATACTGTGGTTGACAGGGTCCATGTTCCAAGAACTGCATTGCCAACTATGTTGCATGTTAAATTTACCTACAGTAGGAGTGGTACACACTGTCCAGACATCAATATCTATTTATGCAGGAAAGCTGGAGAGGTCAAGGACAGAGGGACACACATATGGACAGTACACAGCTTGAAGTAGCCTACACAGTGCCTAGCATATCTCACAAATCTACAGACATATTGCTGAATGTCCAGAGGTTTGCATCATATTTATGTTCTGTTTATCATGAAAGTATGGTTTTCTGGCAAATCAGTGGCAAATCATGAAAGACTGAAGTCAGAAAATACGTGACAGGTTATAGTTTCAGACATCATATCTTTTACAGAAATGCATGCTGATGCAAAAGCTGTTATTGTATCACCTTTCTAGGTCTGTAAGGTCAATACTTAAAAATGGTGCCTATATGTAGGCCTTTGTCCCACAATTAGTTATGGGCTTTGTCCAGATGTCTGGCTCTAGGAAGTTGAGAGGTATGGTGCCTAGTAGGACAGCAGGTACCTGAAGGTCAATGTACTGCCAGGTTATAAAAGGCTGCCACTTTACTGTGTCAGCACTGACATGTCACTGGCCAACATCCATACTCCTGGAATGACAGGTTGCCACAGAAGGAGAACAAGTATGCCTTGTATATCTGCTCTGCTTGTCCTAACCTTGCATTCACCTGCCAATTATTTGCAAAACAAGAAAGGGTCATGTCAAAATATCAAAGGCAGACAGTGGAAAAGCACACGTCATACCCATTAGAGAAAGCAAGAAAATAACAAACCGGTCTCCCAACTGTCTATGTTTGGCAGGACAATATTAACAACCTGTCCCTATTGTGGGCCTTTGTCTGGCTGTCATATATTGGCATATCCAGATGTCAGTCTGTGATGGTTTAACAGCTAGGCCAACATGTAGCCTCATAATAACATAGTAACACAAACTGTCTGAGGACCACAGGAGATGTAGTGGTGCAATGATGGACACACTGCTAAACTGGTACACTCAGAGGTGTGAAGGCCATCACCTTGTGTGTGATGTTATGGCATTTACCCCACTCACAACAGAATTACAAATACATAACAGCAGCAACTATGGGCAAAGCCTGTGACTGGACTACAGAAAGACAAAGAGACACACATAAGGGGAAGGGAACCACTGGCCAGACAAATAGAGAATGTTCACAACAGAACAAATTGTCAGTAAACATCACCTGCAAATACACAACACACACACACACACACACACACACACACACACACACACACACACACACACACACACACACACACACACACACACACACACACACACACACACACACACACACACACGTGGAGGTCTGCAACAAAACAAAAAACAAAACAAAGGACACCTCAGAGGCAAAAACACATGAGAACTCCACAGACCTACACACCACAAACCATGCATAGTACACACACCAGAGTCTTGCAGACACTATGGTCTGTCATGGCTTAGTGGTAAATCACTTTGTGTATGGTATGCAGTGTCCTGAGTTTGAGTCTTGCAGAGTCGGTTTATTTTTTTAACAGCATCCATGGGAGCAGATGACATCCCGGGCTGTGTACTACATGAACTACAAAATGAACTGGCACCTCACCTAAGTGTCATGTTTAATCATAGCCTCACCTCAGGCTTCATGCCCACTGAGTGGCACACAGCTACAGTTATCCCACTCCACAAGGGTGGATCCACCTTGCATCCTGGGAACTACCAGCCCATCAGTCTGACGAGCATGATCTGCAAGGGCATGGAATGCATTATCATGGAACTTATAAACAAAGACTTTAACAACCTTCAAACACTGGACCCCACCCAGTTTGGGTTCATGAAGGGCAGATCTTGTCTCCTGTACCTGATTGACTTCTTCGAATCAGACTCCAGAGCTGTGGATGAGGGCAAGGTGGTCCACACAGCCTATATGGACCTCGCCAAGGCCTTCAGCACCATCCCCCACTCTAGAATCATAGATAACCTTACTAAGCTGGGCATAAATCCCTATGTCACTCAATGGGTTGCCAACTGGCTTACTAACAGAACCCAGACTGTAAAAGTAGCAGACTCCAAATCCAGTTCCAGACAAGTGACAAGTGGAGTACCTCAGGGTTCAGTCCTGGGACCGCTCTTGTTTGGCATCTACTTGTCTGAAGTGCAGGCCAACACTAAGGGACTCTGGATAACAAAGTTCACAGATGACTGCAAACTGGGAGCCATTATTGAATCCCCAAATTATGTGAATATTCTACAAAAGGCCCTTACAGAAACATATGCTTGGTGCCAGAGCCATGGGCTCAAGCTTAATGCCAAGAAATGTATAGTTATCTCCTTTGGGAAAAAACATGTACCCATGAATTACCACATAGGTGGCAGTACACTAAACACTGAAAGTGTGATGAGAGACTTAGGGACGCAGGTGGACAGTGGTCTCACCTTCAATAACCAGATTGTCACAACAGTCAGGAAATCCTTCTATGTGGCACACATCATCACTAAGAGCTTTTCATCCAGGAAAAAGGAGGTAATTTTCCCACTGTACTCATCCCTCATTAGACTCATTATTGAGTACAATGCACAATTTGGTATGCACCTCACAAGACATCTGTAACAGCTGGAAAGGCTGCAGAAATACCTTGCTAAAAGAATCCCAGGCCTAAAGCAGATGCCCTATGCTTTCCATCTAAAAAAACTCCAGCTATACTCTGTGGCATAGCGTCTACTCAGAGGTGATCTCTGCTTAACATACAAGGCCATGTCAAACCCTGAGCTGCTGGACATGCTCCACTTAAAGAAATTCCAATCCCTCAGAGCCACACTCTCCAGGGATCTAAACCTTGTCATCACAATGAACAAAACATGCTGGAGGGATAGGTTACAGACCCAGAAACTCCCCATACTCTGGAATAGACTGCCCATACATGTCAAGCAGAGTGCCTCCTTGGCTCTGTTCAAGAGGAACTTTGATGACTGGATGGGAGATAGGAACTTCACCCCGGAGATCACATCAGTCGCCCTGCTAGACAGGGGTCCAGGGAAGTAAAGTAAAGTAAATATCCGGGGAATTGTTTGGCTAGGCTTGTATAGGCCCTACGGCCAATAGCCTAGTACCAACTTATGAACCTATGAACCATTCACACAACATATTACTCATAGAAGACACCACTGTGAGACACACAGATGTGCCTCTCACCAGGCAGGATAATGAAAAAGTCATGTGTACATGTTTGTCAGGTGCCCTAATCTGCCATATCACACATGCACTCAAGTCACCCCACAACAGGTACAGGTATCACTCCAGCCTAGTTCATGACAGTGTGAATGATGTCAGATGTACTTCCCGGAACTATAGAAAGACAGACATGGTTCAGCTTGATGAATATATGTCCCATGGAGGTATGTCCCTAGCCTTAAGCAGCATTCTCCCGTCACCCAGAATTATGGCTCAATATAAACAGAAAATGATTGTCAGTAGCACTAGGCTCAGTTACTGGTGTTATCCCAGGGGGATCCACTGCCTGGCAGTCTGGGAACATAGGATCGACAGACCCATGGTGCTTTGCTAGAGATGGCCTGCATCTGTCTCACTTGGCCCACAGAAGAACACCATAATGAGACATGTGCACAAACTAGGAACATCATAGGGTGTGTGTTTTGGCTTCTGAAGTCACAGTTCCAGTGCCTAGATATATCTGGTGGAGCGCTGCAGTACTCTCCAGTCACATGTGCACATATGTTCACAGTATGTGCTATGTTATACACAATCTGATTCTGTGGAAACAGCTGCAGCAGGATCAGCAAAGGGAAAGGATACATAGCCTCCCATCAGTGCCTAGGAAACCACAGCCACAGTCACAGGAGGACTCAGAGGAGGAACCCCCTGCTGATGTCCCTGTAGGCAGATGTAGGCATGCTCAGTATGCCCTGGCTTTGGCAACGAAACAATGCATAACACATTCCCTGACAACCTAGGGACCTAGGGACTGACACCTTACTCCTACTCACATACATATAGTAACACTGATACCAGGCAATCCACACAACCTGTATCTATCCATGTATTGGCTGTGTACTGCTTGCATCAGACAGAGTCATCCCTGAACTACAGTTCTGTCAACTGCTGCATTTGCAAGGTAAGTCTCTAACCTACACAGTACTTGTAAGGATTAGTATGCTATGGTATTGTGTGTATGGATTTGGTATATTTATGTAAGTAAATATAGTGGGCTATTTGGACAGAAGTAACATCCACATGGGACTCTTGATACCCAGTCCACTATCATGTGTCCTTTAATATTCACTAGACCTCATGCATGGAATATTCACTACTTCGGTCAAGGAAGATGTTAAACAATGGGGTTCCATGATATTTGGACTACTGTGTATTCCAGCAGAACATGCGGTGTTGTTCCCCCACACCCCAGCACACCATGATCCCATATTACTGTTTTAACAGTAACTCATCAATGGTATATCATCAGTCCAGGCAATGTCAGGGCAGTAACATAGAAATTGATCATACATTGTATGTCTCATTTAGCACAGGAAAAACAAAGTACATTTTTATGTTGTTGATTGTGTGATGGATGACTCCTCTTTGTCTGGCAGCTTGTGTGGTTCAGTGGATATCATATTATACACACACACCTACATTTATAGATACCTCCCTGTTATATGCATAAATATGTGTGCAGATGTTGGTATTGTCCCACATACCCTGATAATGGTGAGTAAAGCTGCACTATCACACATCTATAATATTGCTCAAAGGATCCAAAGTAAGGGCTCAACAGCACATAGTGTGCTTACCTACAAACCTCTGTGTCATGTCATCACACATACAGTGACAGGTGAGCAGGTGGTGTAATGTATAATATTGTCTATGCATGCTTGGACAGAGTACATTGTTCTTGCCCACAGGCTTGCCCATCCAAATGCAAACAGCCACATATGACCAAACAGGTAACTGTAGCCACATAGCTAGGATAAATAACAGTTATCTGACTGCTAGGCTACTAGATGCAGATAACAGTATGAAGCAATATCACTCTGCAGGCTACAGATGCTGTTCAACACAAGCCTAGTTTGTGTAATCCAAAAGTAGTTTGCCTGCAGTTATGGATAAAGTGGACATCAGCTGTGGCACATGTGAAAAATTATGTGAACCATAATGTATAAGACTAGTTAGGTAAGAATTTTAATTTCACTCAAGGCCACTTGGGGCATGTGTGTGTGTGTGTGTGTGTGTGTGTGTGTGTGTGTGTGTGTGTGTGTGTGTGTGTGTGTGTGTGTGTGTGTGTGTGTGTGTGTGTCCTCCTGCAAACTGACTGAGAATCCTTCATTCAGTAGCAAACTACAATGGTTCTGCACATTTTGGCAGTGTAAGTTGTTGCCAGCTTCCAAACTTAAACAAGGCCTGTTGATGTCATGTACCTTAAGACTACCAGCTGCCATTATAATGTCAGACATAAGCTGTGGCACATTTAAGAAGTACTGTGATCTGTAGTGTGTAAGACTAGATAGATATATGATCTCATCTCACTATAGGCCACTTGGTATGTATCTGCATGTATTCCCCTTGCAAAACAAATAAGAATCCCTCATTGACTATCAAACTTCAATAGCTCTGCACTTTGTTTGCCTTGTAAGTTGCTTCCAGCTTCCAAACTGCCCTCTTCCACAAGGCCTACTGATATCATCTACCTTAAGCCTACCACCTGCCATTCTAACATCAGACTTAAGCTGTGGAGCGTATGATAAGTACTATAATCTATAGTGTGTAAGACTAGATAGGTACAGGTTCTAATCTCAATCCAAGTCACTCAGAGAGTGTGTGTATCTTTGTACAAAATAAATATGATCACCTTAGGAGCAGGTAGGGTTTCCAGTAATTTGGTTGTAGCTGGTGATGCGTGTCTCTGAATGCCTGACTACAACTATGTCTGCTGATGTCATCAGGCATAAGCAGACTTGATGTGTAGAGCATGCATCATGTACTGTGATCTGTGGTGTGTATCATTAGATAGGCATGTGTTCTAATTTGCATGCAGCCATCTTGCAGTGTGTGTGTGTGTGTGTGTGTGTGTGTGTGTGTGTGTGTGTGTGTGTGTGTGTGTGTGTGTGTGTGTGTGTGTGTGTGTGTGTGTGTGTGTGTGTGTGTGTGTGTGCGTGCTGTGCCATTTCCTGTAAACAGTAATTGGAAGTGGTGCTATCTTCAATTTTGTCAGGTTTGTGAGTGGGGCTATTAGAGCATTTTACACCAGCTTATGGAATCATAGGATCTTTGAACTTTAGTTGCATAATGGCCCTACAGCCCTCACAATCCTAGCCAAGTTTATACCCTTATTTACATGGTCATCACATATTGCCCCTATTCACGGGGGGGGGCACAGGCAGAAGGCCTGTGGTACAATTATGGTCACCCAGCCAATCATAGATATGGGATCTGACAAGGTTCACTGAGGTGCTCTGCCATTAGGCAGGATTCTGTTTCAAAAGTGTGTTAAAGTCTGCTAGCAGATCTGTCCCACCAGCATGTATTACTAATGTCACATATTAGATTAATGTCCTTAGAGTGAGTAATCCATGTACCATGCTGCCTACAGATATGCAGCATTTCCAATCAAGCAGGGTTACACATTGCTCCACATGCAAGGTAGAGATCACCTTTGAACAGTCTATATGCCACAGGCTACAATGACAGTGATGTCAGATGATCTGCACTGAACAAATACTGAAGCCGTAAAGTTCCATTATGAGGGACCATTGTGTTGTGTGCATTTGTCAGTAGTGCTTGCAAAGGTACATTACCAAATGGACATTGCACTCAAGTATTGGCAAACTGAGGGAGAGTAAATGGAGGTTATGAGTATGTCAATATCAGGTGACTGTGCCTTCAGTTATGATATATGATTCCCGTCTTACCACTGGAGAGACATGGTGATCTCAAGTACATTAGGTGTAAACCTGTGTGGTTAGGGCTGTGTGCCCAGGTCTATCACCCCTCCGTATGTACATCACATGTTGCGACTAATGTGCTACTTACCAGAAACATAGGTATTATTGATGGAAATTATACTACATATATATTTGCATGGAGTTTATGGCCATTAGTATGTCAACAGGTATTTGTTCATCAATACCATCTTGTAGGATATTGGCATAACTCACAGAGTCTATGACCACTCACAGTTTACAGGCATTGGCCAACATTGTCAGCCACAGACATTTAGTATCCACTTGTATCTTGGTTAAATGGATTCCAAGCAGTAGAGGAACCAGGACTGAGCCCTGTTAAATATACAGATCAGCTATTGGAGGTAAATTTCCCTATTTTGAGTATGCGTGTCATCACTCAGCCACTTAGTGACCCCTATAATGATATCACCATGGATGCCTAAGTGGGTGCTTTTGTCAATGATGCCTCAGTGGAGGACAGAGTCACACAACCTGGCTAAGTCCAGGGGGTTGTATGCCCTGATGTCCCCACCCCAGGTCCTTGGTGACTGCCACAAACATGTCCACCACATTTAACAGCCATGATATCCCTGTCAGAAATCAAAACTGTGTACAGTCAACTGTTTCTAGATCACATATATATTTGCTGATCACCTCCATGATTTATCCCAAGGGTGTACAGATATGGCTACTCAGGCAAATAGGTCTATAGTTCCAGTGGTCGGTGGATGCACCACCTCTGTGCAAGGGGATAACAGTTGCCATCATCCAGTCAGCTGGGATGCAGCCAGTGGTTACAGTATGATTGCAAGGAGCACCCAATGGTGTTAGTAATCCTTTTTGGATCCCATGTAGGATGCAGACTGGGATGTTAGCATGTCCAATAGATGCTGTGTATCCCCCATAGAAAGGCCAGTTATGACCTGCTCAGTAGACATGGAAGGTATGGGACAGGTTGTAGGAATATCAAGTGGCACATGTGGTGAGGACAGGGGAGTGAAGTTGATGCAGAACCTGTGGTACAACAGGTTATCTATGAGTACAGACCCATTATATGTGGTATCGTTAAGTACAAGTTTACTGGCAATCTGGGCCTGCCCTCTAATATTCAACATGTAACTACACTGTGCATTGTGATTCTGCTTTGTGTGGGAGGCTACTTTTGTCACATACTGTTTCTACATGATGTCACAACAACAGTATGTGCTTGCTTTAGCTGAGGAGGTTGTGCCTCCATTTTAGGTGAGCACCCTCACCCAAACTGTCACACAACAACGTCCACCTCTTATTGTACAGCCTACTAATAGCAGTTGTCCATCAGGCAGGTTTGATGTGCCATGAGGAGCTCATGTTCCTCCTGTAAGGTACAGCCAAGTCTATGCCGTTATACTGCTGCTTACATAATGCATGGGTGTAGAGCTCTGCATACTTGCCTGTCCCATCTGAGGGGGGAGGTGCAGTCAAGCTATGTAAACCATCCCATAGGAAATAATAAATTGCTTTTTGAAGTATATTTCTGTATTTTCTGCAAGGGGTGGTTAGATCTGATAATTTTAATGAGACTGATCTGTGGTCAGATCTCACCAGGGAGGACCTCACAGTGGGGGGCTGCAGTGGTCATCCATATTAAACACCTGATGCACTTCATTGGCTCCCCTTGGGAAAATGTCATGCCACACTGCTCCACAGCATTGTAGTTAAGGACATGGACTAACCTTTGATCAAGTGAGCTTCAGCATGACTAAGCAACAGAGTTGGTGGTTACTTAATGTCACCCCAAACCACGGTCTACTAATATATCTTGATAGACGCAAGTACATTCAAATGAGCACAACTGGAATCTGGATTTATGGACCTGCTTCTGTAGATGGCAATGGCTTGATAAGGTGCCCTTTCAGCAGTGAATAGCACCTGCAGTGTCTCCAGGAAATCACAATGTTTCACTAAATCTGGATGTGCATCTATCCTTAATGAATATGTATACATCACCTGCATTACCTTGCACACTGTCAGTTTGAGGTCTGAACATGTGGAAGAACATGTAGTCTGGTATGGCTGTGGTGCTGTCCACAGCCTTGAACCAGGTGTTTTTGCACAAATAACTGCATATTCCAAGGTGGGGACACCTTCCACAGAGTGGAGTTTAGTGTTGCCATTCCCAGCATGTAGCAGCATAACCGTGATGTTGTATGAAGATGGCTTTCTCATTGGAAAGTTCTCCCTCCAGACAGTGTCTATAAGATGCACTGTAGGCATGTCAGCAACCTTGTCCAGTACTCAAAATCTCAGGGGTGAGTGATGAAGACCATCTCTGGCAAAGCATTGACATTTGTTGGGCAGGTCTTCCCAGGCAGACATGTAATGAATCTCCTTACAATGACATCACACACTAAGGCAATTGTTGACATCCATCATTTTCTGAGTGTATTGAGCCATCATCCTAGGTGAGGGTCAAATGCAGCTGAAAGCTATGGGCATACCTGTGAGAGACACAGAGTGTCTAAGCTCAGTCATGTGTCTACATACAGTCTGGTGATATATGCCCTCAGTCATATACATCTGCAGGAACTATGATGTCATTATATTACCTGATATTCCTCGAGTTGTGGCAATGTGCTGTATGGCTTATTGTGGCAACCCATGGACAGCTATCCTGGTGACATGGACATCAATATGTCTCATGATGTAATCACCTATGAAATATAGGTTTGATTTTTGTGTTTTGCCTGAGGTGTTTGACCAATGAGACAGGGGTGCATGCACTATTATGTGTACTTTGCTCTCCAGAGTTATGAGTTTCTGAGGTGTCTGTTGTTTGGGAATGTGTCTAGTATGGAGCTGCAAACATGCAGTTGTGTGTGATGTGGGTGTGGGTGGTGCAATAGGAGAGCTGTGCAAGTTAGTAAAATGCTCATTGCCATACGTACTGACTGGTGTTTGAGACACCATGGAATCAAGGTTTGAAATACAGTCAACCTGTCACACATCGTGTTAACATAGAACTTATAGCAACTCACATTAAAGTTAACTCCCACAAAACTCTAACCATCATAGCTACTTACCTCCCTCCAGAAAACAACTTAACCATAACAGAAAACCTCCTGTACTGGATATTCCCTAACTTCACCCAGGAAACCATTGTCCTTGGTGACTTCAACCTAGACTGGCTTACATACTCATCTGAAAACCTCTCTAATTTTATAAACCTCTGTAACTTCACTCAAGCCATACAGTCTCCTACCCGCACTGACAAACATTCCAACAAACAATCAATCCTACACTGGATTCTTATAAATAACTCTTCTTCAGACGTCTCTGCAGGCTGCCTTCCTGACACCCTTAGTGACCATGCACCAACCTTCATCCTCAGAAAGAAATTCCACTCCCCCAAGAACACTAACTTTAAACTCATTCACAACAAAAAAGATTCTGTGCCCAGCTATTTAACTCCCTTCTCCAGCATCATGACTGGACCCCTCTAAAAACCCTCCACCTTGATCTTGCAGTCCAATATTTCAATGATGCTTTCCTGAATATTTTCAACAACTTAGCTCCCATCAGGAAAATCTGTACCAAATCCAAACATCTGGCATGGCTATCGGGTAACTCCAAAACATTACTAAAACAATGAGATAAAGCCTGGTCAACCTACTACTGAACTAAAATCTCAACAAACCTCCTAGAATTTAAACAACTATGGAATCAAGCCAAAAAACAGATTTTATTCAACAAAAAATATTTTCTCCTTAACTCTCAGCAGAAACATGCACACAACCCTGCAAAATTCTGGCAAAGCATTAGCCACCTCCTAAAGCCCGGCAAATCTGCTACCCCACCCCCAACCACCTCAAACACTGCAGATACTGTAGTCTAGCCTCTCAATTCAACTCACATTTCATCAACTCTATAACATCCCTCTTACAAAATAACCCCAATGCACCACTAATCATCCCAAATCACACCAACTCCCCCAACTCTTTCCCCTTATCAACAATCCAGACTAGCTACATCAAAACACTTCTTACAAAGCTTAAACCCTCCTCCCCCTGCTACTGACCTTTTGTCAAATGAATTTTTAAAGCTAGCTGCTCCTTCTATCTGCTATCCTATCTCCATTCTCTTTAATCGCTCCATCTCAGAAATGTATGTCTCAACCATCTGGAAAATCTGACACATCATACCATCCCACAAAGGTGGCCCATCCACCGAGTTCTCTAACTACTGCCCCATTGCTCTCCTCTCTCCCCTAGCAAAAATTCTGGAAAAATGCATCCTCCATCAGCTACTTGATTACCTACTTACTAATAACATGCTATCCAACTCTCAGCATGGATTCGGACCCAAACATAGCACCACTATGGATTACTATCAACATCCTGACACTCCAAATAGCAACCTATCATATCCATGATGCATTTAATTGACCTCATGCATATTAAGTAGGTCAGAACATCGACACAGAACATCTACAACCATTTTTTGATGTTAAAGTCAACAGTTACCATATAGGTAGATGCTTCATAACCCTGAGCTATGAACTATGAACCTATGTTGTGTTGGACATTACTGGGGTCAAGATACTACATCATCACAGACGGTACATCTGTAGCAGTTACTTTTACTTACAGATGTGTGTGCTACAGGCTGCAGCTGATGCTGCAGGCAATAGGCATAGAGAGACAGTGCAAACACTTTGGAGGACAACAAGCTGTAAGAGTAACTGTGGGAGCTGTGGCTGCTTTGTTGTAGAGGCAGAGCCAGACTGATGGTACCCATTCTACTGCAAATTAAGGCATGTGTTTAAGGTAAGTAAGTCAGGCAATGTTGTCACTAACAGAGTATTAGGCAGCATGTCTGTTGTGCCCTTAAGCAACATAGGGGGTAAATATACCATTATGCCAATCATTTGGGCAACTGTCAGGCCATGTGTTACATTATGGTAGCCATTTGGAATGTGTGTGCTGGCAGTCCATGTTACTAACAGGACCTCCATATGTGTATGTTAGTTGTGCAGCTGTGCTAATCCGCAATATCATTAAGAAATGATCGTGTTCTGCATTCTGATATTAGTGGGCCTCATTTGCATTATCTAAGTTAAAATCCTCTGTGAATACATATTAATGTATGACCTCACACTTTATGCACTTACAAATGTTTTACTGTTGTCATGAATACTGAGTAAATAAACTGATTCAGTCAGCGTTGTTGATAAACTGCACAGGCAGCGCTGTTATATGTATCTGTAGCTACTGCATCACTATAGATGCCTGCTCATATTTCAGAAAAACCAAACAGCGAGTAATGTATATTTAATGCCATAACAGATACTTGTATGCTGGAACGCATTGGTGGGCTCGTCGCCAAACTGGTTACTCAATTGCTAACTGATTGGGAGCTTAAAAGTGTTTTGCTGATCTAGCTCATTGCTGACTTCTTGGGTGCTTTATAATGTTATTTTGCTGAACTTGTTAGTCGCTAAACTATAGCCTAAAACTGTTATTTTGCCCATAACTGACTTTTGTGGGACTAGAAGTATTATACGTCATGCTAACACTGTGAAGCAAGTAATATATTAGTCGGTGAGTTGATAGTCATTCGTAGCCTGATTCTTGCACACACTACCTATCTACATATAGCCTAGCCTAGAAACATGGTGATTTGCAAGGAATACTAGACTGTGAAGACTATTGTGTAACCTTTAGTAACTGTTAATGGTGAGACTCTTGTATGTTTAAATTAGAATGCTAACTTTATATCCTTTGTTAGGTATTATCCCCTCTACATACCACTCCTGCCCTACCAAATCAGCGTTGCTTGGAAGACACCATCTGCCTGAAGAGCTTCCTTTTGAAATGTACTGCTAGCAGTCTATAGGGGAAAGCAAAAAAGGTTAATATCTCTATAAATTGTTGTAAACCAAGTGAACAATTATTTAAGCTGGTCCACGGACCATAGCACTGCAAGGTATCCCCCAGTTACCCACTTACGGAGCCTCTTTCCATCTAAAGGTGTACAACACCTACCAAAAATATAACCAGTTGCCCCACCTTTATTCAAGAAACAAACGGGTAGCACTTAGTGCAAGCTGGTGTACTCTCTGTCTGAAAATAAATAAAAGCAACAGAGATTTAAAAACATAGCTAGTCTACTTACAGGCAGGCTGTGTGTATCTTGTGATCGGACTTGCCCTGCTCCGCTCGCCCTGCGGGCTCGCTTCGTGCCCCACCCTGCCCCCATATCCCACACATCCCCAGTAGTGCTAGATTTATACTAACTTAGCCACCCCCCCTCCTCTTTCTTCCAATCAGCATCTCTCACCCCACCCCTCCCTCCCTCCCAATCAGCATCTCTCATCACCATAGGATTACCCCTGCCTCTTAACACATACCTATTATCTCTCACCACAAAAGGGTGCCACTCTGCCACTATTTATTCCTTACTTTTTATCTTAACCAGGTAACCTCAAGCCGTAAAAATGTCTAGGACTCTTTGTTTACCAGCACCTAAGCATTCACTGGCTATCACTCTGCTATCTATACTACCTATCCTTTACTTCCTCACCGCCTACAAAGGCCAATACTACCTTGGATTCCACTACTCTATTCATCACACCAGTACCCCTAACTTCTCTAATAACACATCTTACCAAACTATACCCTACACAACTAACCTCAAATCCCCTTTAAATCATCACCCAATTAAAACCCTAAACTCCAACCCCAAAGACAAACATTATCTAAAACGTATACATAAAGTTCTAAAACTCATCATCAGACTTAACCACAACATAATAGTAGATGGGGACATCCATCCCAACCCTGGCCTTTCTTCTCACAGTGTCAATAACTCTGACAACTATACTCCCACCATTACTTTACCACTCAATAAATCCACTAACTCTCCTTTCACCTAAACATCAGAAGCATAAACAACAAAATACATGACCTACATGCCCTAATAGCAGTCCATTCCCTGGATATAATGTGTCTCATAGAAACCTGGCTAAAACCTGCTACTACTGATGATGAGGTATTACCACCAGGGTATAATATTCACCAATTAGACCAAGCTACTAAAAAGGGAGGGGGAATAACAGTTCTCTATAAAAACACACTAAGTGTTAATAGAGACTCCATATAGCCACCCCCATTTAATAATGCTGAAATCCTTATAACTAAACTTTGAATTAAATTTGAATTAACCACAACAAATGCATAAACATTGTCTGTATCTACATTCCCCCAGGGAACAATATAACCACCCTAGAAGATATCATCCCATGGTTATCCACTAACCACCCCCAAGAAACCATTGTGCTTGGTGAATTCAGCATTGACTGGACCACTTGTGCAGCTGAATCCCCTGTCACCCACATAAATCTCTTCAGGTTCAGACAAACTATAACCGCTCCTACCAGGATCAGCAAACCTAATAACAGAGAACGTATTCTTGATTGGAGTCTTATCAATAATCATCACCACTTGTATAAAGCTGGAACCCTCCCCGATGACCTAAGTGATCACTCTCTAACTTACATTATTAAGGATAAGGGTGAGAACTCCCACCAGCCCACCTATAGAACAGTCAGAAGTACCAAGAACTTCAATCCTGTAAATTTCCAAAATGAACTTAACTCAGTCAACTGGGCAATCCTAAAACATTTACCACTGGAAGACACAGTGGCTTATTTTAAAAATAAATTCCTAATCATCCTAGACTCCCATGCCCCATCTCGTAATATTAAAACTAGAACAAATTCAGCACCATGGCTCACTAAGGAAACCAAAATAAAAATCAAACTTAGAAATAAGATCTGGGCCATCTGTCGAGTAACTAAAGCCCCTGTTGACCAACTAAAATACTGTCAACTTAGGAATGACACAAAAAATCCATTCAACTAGACAAAAAAAGCTGCTACCAAAACTTGCAGCAGAAGCATCAAAACAATCCCAAAAAGTTCTGGGCAGGTATTAACCAGCTTCTTCATCCAGGAAGGTCTACCACTTCAACCCCAACAAATTACACCCAAAAACCACCAGAAAACATAGCTAGTGCCTTTAATAATTTCTTCACTGAAACAATCCAGTCTCTCGCTAACCAACTCAATCCCATACACTCTCACTCCACCACTAATACACCCTTGACTAGCTCCTCCACTATCATACCCACTACTCACCACCCCTACAACTTCCAACCTGTCTCTACCACTCTAATTCGGTCACTAATCAAATAATTGAAACCCACCACCCTATCTGCTGACATGCTCCCAGACGAGTTCTTAAACATAGCTGCTGATGTCATAGCATTTCCCATATCTATCCCGATCAACAGGTCCCTAACTCTTGGCTCTATTCCCCCAATCTGGAAAATATCCCATGTTATCCCACTTCACAAGGGTGGAAGTTCCACAGAATTATCCAATTACAGACCTATCACCATTCTTTCACCACTGGCCAAAATAATGGAAAAGTGCATCCACAAACAAATTATGTACCATCTCATACAGAACCAAGTACTGGCTGTCTCTCAGTATGGCTTTAGGCCACATCATAGCACCACGTCAGCTCTCCTTTCCTTCACTAACACCATAAATCTAAACAAAAATAATAACTTGCTGTCATCAGCCCTCTTTCTAGACCTTTAAAAGGCCTTTGATATGGTCAATCACCATTTACTCATCCTCTCTCTGAAATCTATTTCCCTGGACAACCATACTATACAGTATCTGAATGACAGACAACGAGCCATACTTTGGCAGGGCAAACTATCCACTCTGTTACCTCTCACTCTTGGAGTTCCTCAGGGCTCCATTTTAGGGCCTCTACACTTTTCCATCTTAGGTTCATAGCTTCATAGGTAAGTACTAGGCTATCTGCCCATGGGCATTTATAAGCCTAGCCACAGAGTGATGGCTTTCACCTCCCCATTAGATTAGTAACCTGGGCCTCTGTCAACAGGGCTCCTGAAGTGATCCCAGGGTAGAACTTACGATTACCCATCCACTCATCAAGATTTCTCTTGAAGAGGGTCAGAGAGGAGCTCTGTCGAATATGGATTGGGATTCTATTCCAGAGTGAGGGGAGTCGCTGGGACAGGAATCTATCCCTCCAGCATGTCCTGTTTATTGTTGTACATAGGTTCAAGTTGCTAGAACGAGTGGTTCTGTGGGATCTCGTTTTTTTTGAGGTGAAGCATGTCCATTAGTTCAGGGTTTGACATGGCCCTATAGGTTAGGCATAGGTCACCTCTGAGCAGACGGTAAGTGACTGAGAAGAGCTGGAGCTTTTTTAGTCGTGCTTCATAGGGTAATTGTTTAAGGCCCTTAATCCTCTTAGTGAGGTACTTCTGTGTTCTTTTTAGTTGTTGCAGGTGTCTAGTGAGGTACATCCTAAATGGGGCTTTGCACTCTATTATCGGCCTAATGAGTGAGGAGTAAAGGGGCACAATCACCTCCTTGGATCTGGATGAGAAACCCTTTGTGATCAGGTGTGCCACATAGAAGGATTTCCTGACCATTTTGGCTATGTGGTTATCAAAGGAGAGCATGCTATCTACTTGGTTACCCAGGTCCCTAATTACTTCTTCTGTACTTAGTGGATTCTCATCTATGTGGTAGTTTGTAGGTACTTTGTTTTTCCCAAATGGGATTACTATGCAATTTTTGGCATTTAGCTTGAGGCCGTGACTTTGACACCAGGTGTTTGTCTCTGTGAGACCCTTTTACGGGATGTCTGTGTCAGCTGGAGAGTCAATTATTGCACCCAATTTACAGTCATCTGCGAACTTGGTTAGCCACAGTCCCTCTGCCTTTGCCTGTACTTTGGAGAAATATATACCGAACAGGAGGGGTCCCAGGACTGAGCCCTGTGGGACTCTGCTTGTGACTGGTTTAGAGTCAGACATGGTGCCTGCCACTCTTACCATGTGAGTTCTGTCTGAGAGCCAGTTGGCAACCCATCTCGTGATATGGGGGTTGATATTTAAGCTGGTGAGTTTGTCTATAATTCCTGAGTGTGGGATGGTGTTGAATGCCTTAACAAGGTCCATATATGCTGTGTGGACCACCTTCCCTTCATCTATGGCCTTGGTGACTGTTTTGAAGAAGTCGACCAAGTTCAGGAGGCAAGATCTACCTTTAACAAAGCCGAACTGGGTGGGGTCCAGTGTCTGGAGGTTCCCAATGTCCCTGTTAATGTGCTCCATGAAAATGCATTCCATGGCTTTGCAGACCAAGCTAGTCAAGCTTATAGGGTGATAGTTCCCAGGGTCAGTTGTGGCACCACCTTTGTGGAGTGGTACGACTGTTGCTGTACGCCATTCTTTGGGTACATAACCTGTAGAGAGGCTGAGTTTGAATAGTGATTTGAGATGGGGGTTAGTTCATTTTGAAGCTTGTGTAAGACAGAACCTGGGATAGCATATGGTCCCATTGATGCTTTGTTTTTGGCCTTTGCAAGGGCTGTCTTTACTTGTGTGTCTGAGATATCTGGAGCACCACGATCTTCTGGGATGGGTGCTAGCCCCTTTGGTGGAGAGGTGGGGTGAAATGTGCACTGAACTTGTCAGCCAGGATGTTGGCAATTTCGGTTGGTTCAGTGTATTTATGGCCATTATGCACTAGCTCAGAGACTATCTGTGAGTTTGCCCCTAGACTTTTGACATAGTTAAAGAAGGCCTTGTGGTTATCCTTAGAGTCATTGGCTATTTTTCTTTCGAAGTTGGCCTTGGATAATTTAATGAGGGAGCGCAGTTTTTTACTGATGTTAATCAGAGATGCCTTCTTATTTTGGGATTTTGTTCTATCTTGCAGGAGTTTCCTCCTTCTGTTGTAAAGTTTATTTATGGCCTGGGTCCACCAGACTGGCTTCCTCTTTTTTGAGGAGTTGGTCTTGGTTTTACTTGGGATGGCTCGGTCCATGCATTCTTTAAGGTGCTCATAGAATGCACTTGTAAAGGATTCTGCCGATGGGTCATCATTTTCCATTTGATTGGGAGCTTTGAAACTTCCCACCTCGGTCTTGAGGAGTGTGAAGTTGGCTTTAGAGAAGTTTTTTACCTTGATTTCCTTGACTGGGGGGGGGTGTTGGGATGTGGATGTTCAGTGTGATTAGTTTGTGATCTGATCTTACCAATGATGAGTTTACCTCAGGTGTGGAACATAGGTTCCCCATGTTGGTGATGACCAGGTCCAGTATGTTGTCACCTCTTGTGGGAGTGGTGACCAGTTGTTCAAGGGTGTTTAAGTTTATAAACTCAAGGAAGCATTGGGCTAGGGCGTTTGAGCTTGAGTAGTTTTTCCAGTCAATTTTTGGATAGTTGAAGTCACCCAGTAGCATGGTGTTGGGTAGAAACTTCATACTTTCTAATGTTCTCAGGAATGCGTGAGGGTCCTGAGACAAGGTGGGAGATCTGTAGCAAGCTATAAATTGAACAGTCAATTTACCCGCTGTCAATTGCACTTGGATGGTCTCAGATTCCGCGTGCTGTGCTACTAACCTGGAGGTGTGGGTGTTCTTGATGAATATGGACACACCCCATCCTTTTGTGTTCTGGTACTGGTTTTGGGACCTAAAGGTATGGTAAGAGTTATAGCCTGGTAGTGCTGGGGTGCTCTCTGGAGCCTTGAACCAGGTTTCTGTCACTGCACATCCGTCAATTTCTTCCATACTATGGAGAGCCTTGAGTGCGTGCATTTTGAGGTTTAGACTTCTGGCATTGAGCAGCATTACCCTCAGCTTTTGTTTATTATTGTTGTTTATGGAGGAGGGTTTGTCTTTTGAGCCTTGCCTATAAAAGGCAGTATTGGGCTGGCAAGAGTCTTGGCCAGTATTCGAAAGCCCAGGGGCGGCAGGTGTAAGCCGTCTCTGGCGAAGCAACATGCCTTGTCAAGCATGTCATCCCAGGCTGACAAGTACTGGATCTCCTGTGAATGACACCAGTAGTTTAACCAGTTGTTGAAACTGATCATTTTTTCTTTGTATGCTGGCATCATTTTGGGTGAGGGCAAGATGCTACTCAGAGTCAGAGTCATACCAGCCTGAGCTACATGGTCAGAGAGCTCCTCCATGTCTCTTTTCATGTAATCCAGGGAGGTACGTCTCAGGTCATTTACGCCAACATGTACAGTGACAGAGTCATATTTGTACTTGTTGTGGAGTGACCTGAGTGCATGTGTTATGTGGCGGATTCTGGCACCCGACAGGCAGCTTATGGTAACCTTCTCCTTGTTCAGTCTAGTGAGTGGGACGTCTGTGTGCCTGATGATAGAATCACTGATTATTAGTGTGTTAGGTGTGTTATTTAGCCTTAGGGACTGTTTTTGCTTCACAGTGACATTGTGACGTATGTGTTACCTGGTTTCTGTTGTGGGGTGGGGGTTGCTTGGGTCCATGCTTAGGAGGTCTCTGTTGTTTATCAATAACCTATACACACTGCCATTCCAGATGCATCCTGCATCCAGTATGCACATGACTCCACTCTTATCTGCTCTGCCTCCTTCCCAACAGCCCTGCAAACCCTAACCCAGAGTACATTCAGCACAGTTGAAAAGTGGCTCTCTAATCACAGTCTTCTGTTGAATCCCAATAAGACCAAACTGTTACTCTTTACCCCCACTTGTAGGTCCCCCCACTTTCCTTTACTATAACATCAAACAATGACACCTCTATTTTGCCAGATATTCAAACCAAGCTCTTATTTGTAATAGTAGACAATAACCTCAAATTAGACCTACACATCAGTAAGACTATCAAAACCATTAACGAAAAGCTCGGCTCACTCACTATATAGAAATAAACCTTTTCTAACCCCTACAGCTAGAATCGCTATCGCCCGCTCTCATCTCCTCTCTACCCTTCTATATGCTTCCCCTATAGTCTGTAACCTAAACAAATCAGAACTTACCAAACTCTCTCACTGCTACTACCATATTGCCAGGTTCGCCACTGAATCAACATACAGGACACATCACTGCCACAACCTCAAACTCCTAGGATGGCAAGAACTGCCTAGTTTAATACAGTTCAACTAGCTAATAGTAGCACATAATATTCTCAACCATCCCGAAAACACCCCCGCACTTAAAACTATCATAAACCATACAGTAACTCCAGACCATTATGCTCATCCAACAAGCTGTTAGTCCAAATGCTGAAAGATAGTAACTCAGCTGGTGACTCACTATTTGCCAACTCCATTGGGAAAGCTTGGAACTTACTTCCAGCAGACATTACCCTGGAACCCCCTGTATGCCTCTTCAAAAATGACCTCAAACATTATTATAAAATGCACTGGCTCTGTCCATGTTCCAACCCAGATTAATCCCCATAACAACTCCCAAGCTCAACAGCAATGTACTAGCTTCTTGCTCACAAATGCTTGCAATGGCAATCTTGTTCTGTACATTTCTTTGTAATATAGTGTTGCTGTAATCCACCTATTAACTTTTACATTCTATGACAAACTGTTACATTGTGGATCCCTCTTGAGGGACACACCATGCTTACTTGTAAAATCTGCTTGTTATTTAACTGTTGCTTGGGATGTTTGTTTTTATCTGCTCCCTTGGAGCTTTTTTTCCCCTGTTACGTTGTAAAACCCTTAATATGTATACATGTTTTTGTCTGTATGTTTGGAGCTTTTCTCCCCGGGCCTCCGCTGAAAATGGATATGCATCCAGTCAGACAACAAATATAAAATAAAAATAAATAAAAAATAAATTATAGTGTTGCTATATAGATATGACAAGTGTGTTTCTATCTGCAGGGCTGTGACTTCCATCAGTGAAAAGCAGACATTTCATTTGAAATACAATTGTGTGGATAAAGAGTGCATGATTCACTTATTCATTGATGGCTTTACAATATGTAATTTAAATACTACACACCACTGGATTTGAACCCAGGGCTATGTGTGGCAAACGTTACTGTTTGGAATGCATTTAAGAGACTGAGCTATTGAGTCATTATTACAGCATGTGTATTTGTGACAGTCTAAGTGCACACACACACACAGTCTATGGCATGCCTCCATTATATCTATTATTATGTGCCTGGTTTATATGGAAGTATTTCTTCACCAGAGTCGCAGTTAAACATGTATTTTGCCATTAATGTTGTAGTAGGTGTACTTGTGCATGTTGCTGTCACAAGTACCCATTACCTGTTATTAGAGAACTCAGCTGCATCTATTAGTGTTTGGCTGGCTTTCTAGTGGTGTAACCAGACTGGAAATTAACCCCCCAGTTTTTCCATTATTTTTTCAGCAAGTTTGCATGATGCGGCATGATGGGCAGCTTTGCTTAAAAATGCTTAATGATGGTAACTTGCAATTACTATGTTTTGCTTGAACCACCTGTTTTAATTAACAGCTGTGTGGCATGGCAGGTTAATGCAGTGGTCTGCAGGTGTGATGGTTTTGGGTATGAAAAAGGGGACAGGTGTTTAATTTGTATGTGTTTATTATCATTTAAAACAAATATATCAATATAGCTCCATTTAGCTGAGCTTAGCAACACTATACCATGTACTGCATTGTACACTGTTGCGCAAAACATGTTTAAAGAAAAGAAGAAAGGAGAGATAGGACAGTGGTGAAATGAGGTGCAAGCAGGGGGAAAAACATAGTGAAAGGCAGGTAGGTATGTGCAGGAAGGATGCAGGAAAGAACCATAGCTATCCATTTCTTGTACACCAACAACTGTACACTTTGACAGAATTTGTAGATGAATTTGGACTGTCACCTCCACAGAGGGGGTGAGAGCAACATAACTGCATAGTCAAGACAACTGGGCCAAAATACATGGGTCTGGTGGATGCATGTACGAAATGGAGAGCTATGTATGGGACACTATTTTCTTTTCTTTTGGAGCAAGTGCCCATTTTTTTTTCAGGTGAGAGTGGAATGTTGGAGAATGGACATAGGTACATGTGGGGAAGGTAAGTTGGGAAGGTGAGGAAGCTTTTGCAGACATACAAGACAGACAAGACAGCAGACAGGGGTGGTGTGTGACATGAGAGGGGGTGAACACCTTGGATGGGAAGGGTGTTGTGGAATCCCAATCTCATGTGCCTGCACAAGGTAGCAGCATGAATGAAGTTCCCACTGATGGGACTGTCAGCACTGCTCCTTGACTGCCCTGGGGTGGCAGTGGTGGAGGCTGCCCCTCCAGGATGTGGCTGCTCCACCAGAGTGGTGAGCTTGCCCTCCATCTGGTGCAGGCAGTGTCCAAAACCAAGGAACACTATCATGCGCACCAATCCTGGCAGTTCATCACAGGTGACAACACCCCCTCCAGAGAGGACCAGCTCTGGCCTGTGGGGTGGAACTCCCTGATGCCACAGGTAGTGTAGGGGCAGCAGAGGGAGCACCACCAGGCTGGGTCCTAGACATAATGGGCATCAGTGCCACAGCCAGAGAAGCCAAATAGATGGATCACATGGAGCTGGCCTACCTTGTCATGCTGTATGGAGCATAATATTGATTAATCCAAATACATGTTAAGGTCTATTATGTGGAACACAACAATAAATACCATAGCAATAATTATGTTAACAGCAAACCAGTATGAAATAACCCATAAGGCCAACATAACAGTTAGTTTAACAGAATATATTAATATAAAATCATAATAATAAATAACATTAATAAATTAAAGAAAATAAGGGGTGGGGAGTGAGAGAAAAACATAAAATGAGTGAAGCTGCAGATGATATTAATACATAGAATACTAATACATACTTTTTTGTGAGTTGTGAGTACAGTGACTCAAATTCTTCTCTGATGATGTACCATGTACATACATCTCAATCCGTTAGCATGGGACAGCATGGGCCAAGCACTAACAAATGCAGGTACACAACTACACAGAACTGTTTCAAATAATACACATGTACATAGCTACCAAGGTGTTCTTTGAATGGATTTGAAAATACGTTGTATCCAGGTAATCATTTATCTGCTAATCACAGACCAGACAGATTGGGCAGTTGTCATTATATTACGAAAAATCATGACAGTTGAGAGGTATGTCTGTGTACATTGAGTAGACTAGACAGTCATCATGTCTTAGTTGGCAGACATGGGAGTAGAACTCAAAAGCTGTGACTCCAGGGGGCATGTGTACATGATGTAACAACTGACTGCAGTGACATTAGAACAGACATGCAATGAATACAGCCCTACTGCACTTATTTGAACACATTACTTAAGAAACCACAATCCTGCTTCACACTCTATTGTTATTGCTCCTTAGAACCTTTGATGTATACACATATCTGCCCAAAAATGGGCTACCTTACCCATATACTTTGTTCTTGGAGTGGGGGGCCTAGAGAGCATTATGTGACTGAAAGTGGCCTGAAGACAGCCTTGAACTATACTGTGGGTTGTGCAATACATTTATCAAGCAATTACTTTTGCATTCTTTATTTATTTCACTTTTACAGTTGGCTGCAGTGACATTAGAACACACATGCAATGAATACAGCCCTACTGCAGTTATTTGAACACATTAGTTATCAAACCACAATCTTGCTTTAAACCTTATGGCTTATTGTTATTGCCATTGTTTATTGCACTACAATTATCAGAAAATATCCACATTACCACACTCATGGTGTTTCCTGGCCAGGCACCCGGTGTGGGGCTGGACATTGTGAGCCTGTTCAGCTCCAGCTGTTGGAAGAGAAGCACACCATTATGCATACTAGTTTTGCTGGGATTCAGCTTGTTTTTTAGTAAAGTAGTAACAAACATGCTTACATATATGTGGGGTCTACCCAGTCACAGCCTCTCTAACATAGGTGTCCAAGGTTCCCCTCTTCCTTTGTTTCAGCTGTCATAGTGAGGTTGACACTGCTCACCAGTGCAGGGGATTCCAGTAGCACTGGTAAGATCCCTGGATGACCAGTCCTAGGCTTCAGATTTACATTCCAAGCCCTGGTAATCTCTCTGCAACAGCTGGGGTTCATAGTTTTGGACAAGGAGTCCAACAAACACTCTGGACTCCTGCACATCCCACCTCAGCACCCCAAAGTATGCTCCATCACCAACACCACCAGGCATATTGACAGGTTAATAAGAGTCCAATGAATGCTTCAGAATTCCCACCTATTGGCCTTAATATAGGCTATTTTTTCCACCATTACACATCATATTGTAACATTTAAAAAAGTGCTGAGTTGTTTAGCATCTGGGAAACCTGCTCAGTGGAGCTGAGCATCACATACACTTGCACAACCATGTTTTAGTGATGCTTGGCAATGAGCAAGCAGGAGTAGCCATTGACCATGTTTAAGCAGTGCTTAGCACCATGCAACTTTTCCAAATGTAACAATTTTGTTTTTAAATTAAAGCACCTTTTAGGTCACCTCACACATTTCCAGAGCAATAAATGTAAAAAAGTAAGAGTCCTGGGAACACAAACCCAGGACCTACAACACTTTAGGCCAAGATTCTACCTATTTAGCTACTTGGGTAGTAAGAAAATCACTATACCTTTGCATATACGACTAAGCTACCCATTAGCATTGCTAAGCACCATGCCGCACCATGCAAATGAGCATTCAAAAAATAAAATAAAAACATGTAGACAAAAACACATAACTAATTACATCTGGTTTCTATTTTTAGCTGTCTGGCAGATGTCACATGTCAGTATAAGTGCAGCTTGGCATTGCTGCACTCTATGCCACACAAAAGGGCATTAGAAGAAAGGCAAATAAATAATGAATTACATCCAGTTTCTATTTTTATGTGTCTGGCAGGTGTCAGATGTGTATGTGTAAGCACAGCTCAGCACTGCTGTGCTCTGCTCAGCACAAACAGGCACTAAAAAAAAAAAAAAAATCCAAAAAATATAAAAATTCACACATATTTCTACATTAGCAGGGTACATTACAGGGAGTCTTATCCTGTGCATAACATCTGTGCAGGAATTCACTGGAAATCCACAACCATGGGACAGCATCTACACTACTGTCTACATGGATTCAATATCCCTGTTACTATGATTTCCCTCAGCAGTGCGCCGTGATTAATATGCATGGCACACTGCCAAGGGGGAACTGTGGCTGTGTACATGGGTACATTCTGTGTAGGCTGTATATGGAGCCTATACGGGTTTTATTGAATCCTGGGGAGTGTCTTAACTAAAGAAATCAGGAACAGAGATAATATTGCTTCTACCCTACAGCACAAATTCCCTTTAATTTGGAACTGTTACAAGGACAGTAAGCTGCCAATCAGTACAAATAACCCCATTATCATGATTTTTGAACTAATGGATGACTACCTGTAATTCAAGAATCTATTACTAATGACCAACAAAGGTACAAAGATGGCACCCCTTTCTTCCATAACCATACAGTACTCATAACCCCCAAAATGCTAAAGAAGCATGTAAAAGCAGCCTGCAGCTTATCAACTTTTCTTAGAGTAGAAGCTTGAGAGACAATTGCCATTAATGTCTTACTTCCTGGATTGAGATCCACTTTACCTATTACAGCAAAATATCATCTCACAATATTACCATGTTACAAACTGAAAACAAAATCTTGGGTTTTACACATCTTACCATCAAAAGGGAACATTAGTGCATTACAATTCATTGCTTCATAGGTAAATACTAAGATATCAGTCTGCAGACTGTTACAGCTCATGCCAGTAACCAGAGGACAGAATCAAACCTTGTATCTGTCAGGTAAAGAGCTTAAACATTATGCCCTCTTCATAAAGGTGGATATCTTCCAACTGCCACCAAGATCAATTACTTGTTAAATACTCTTTCAAACTTCTCAGAGATAGGTACTATCCACCTCTAGCTCACATGCTAATATCATATGAAACCGTCTAAACATTAAGAACTGATAACCTTAATCTCGATTGAACTGAATATTCTTTAGCTACACGTGAAAGATCTTTCACCAGACTTTATCCTGCTTACTGGAATAGTCTGCCTAAATATATCATGGCCATACAGACACAAACTATTTAAGAAAAAATAAAGCAACATCTGGAGGATGGGTTTAAATGCACTTCCTTCAGAGGGTCTGGGTGTGGTCACAGTAAAGCCTAATAATGTTCACTTACTACAACACTGTTAATGTTCATGTTATTACCATTGTATATTGTATGTCAGAGGGTCTGGAAATGGTCACAATAAAACCTAATAATGTTCACTTACTACAACACTGATAATGTACCTGTCATTACCTTTGCACATTGTATGTCAGAGGGTCTGGATATGGTCACAATAAAGCCTAATAATGTTCACTTACTACAACACTGATAATGTACCTGTCATTACCTTTGTACATTGTATGTCAGAGGGTCTGGATATGGTCACAATAAAGCCTAATAATGTTCACTTACTACAACACTGATAATGTACCTGTCATTACCTTTGTACATTGTATGTCAGAGGGTCTGGATATGGTCACAATAAAACCTAATAATGTTCACTTACTACAACACTGATAATGTACCTGTCATTACCTTTGTACATTGTATGTCAGAGAGTCTGGATATGGTCACAATAAAGCCTAATAATGTTCACTTACTACAACACTGATAATGTACCTGTCATTACCTTTGTACATTGTATGTCAGAGGGTCTGGATATGGTCACAATAAAACCTAATAATGTTCACTTACTACAACACTGATAATGTACCTGTCATTACCTTTGTACATTGTATGTCAGAGGGTCTGGATATGGTCACAATAAAGCCTAATAATGTTCACTTACTACAACACTGATAATGTACCTGTCATTACCTTTGTACATTGTATGTCAGAGGGTCTGGATATGGTCACAATAAAACCTAATAATGTTCACTTACTACAACACTGATAATGTACCTGTCATTACCTTTGTACATTGTATGTCAGAGGGTCTGGATATGGTCACAATAAAGTGTAATAATGTTGACTTACTACAACACTGATAATGTACCTGTCATTACCTTTGTACATTGTATGTCAGAGGGTCTGGATATGGTCACAATAAAGCCTAATAATGTTCACTTACTACAACACTGATAATGTACCTGTCATTACCTTTGTACATTGTATGTCAGAGGGTCTGGATATGGTCACAATAAAGCCTAATAATGTTCACTTACTACAACACTGATAATGTACCTGTCATTACCTTTGTACATTGTATGTCAGAGGGTCTGGATATGGTCACAATAAAACCTAATAATGTTCACTTACTACAACACTGATAATGTACCTGTCATTACCTTTGTACATTGTATGTCAGAGGGTCTGGATATGGTCACAATAAAGCCTAATAATGTTCACTTACTACAACACTGATAATGTACCTGTCATTACCTTTGTACATTGTATGTCAGAGGGTCTGGATATGGTCACAATAAAGCCTAATAATGTTCACTTACTACAACACTGATAATGTACCTGTCATTACCTTTGTACATTGTATGTCAGAGGGTCTGGATATGGTCACAATAAAGCCTAATAATGTTCACTTACTACAACACTGATAATGTACCTGTCATTACCTTTGTACATTGCATGTCAGAGTCTCTGGATATGGTCACAATAAAGCCTAATAATGTTCACTTACTACAACACTGATAATGTACCTGTCATTACCTTTGTACATTGTATGTCAGAGGGTCTGGATATGGTCACAATAAAGCCTAATAATGTTCACTTACTACAACACTGATAATGTACCTGTCATTACCTTTGTACATTGTATGTCAGGGGGTCTGGATATGGTCACAATAAAACCTAATAATGTTCACTTACTACAACACTGATAATGTACCTGTCATTACCTTTGTACATTGTATGTCAGAGGGTCTGGATATGGTCACAATAAAACCTAATAATGTTCACTTACTACAACACTGATAATGTACCTGTCATTACCTTTGTACATTGTATGTCAGAGGGTCTGGATATGGTCACAATAAAGCCTAATAATGTTCACTTACTACAACACTGATAATGTACCTGTCATTACCTTTGTACATTGTATGTCAGAGGGTCTGGATATGGTCACAATAAAACCTAATAATGTTCACTTACTACAACACTGATAATGTACCTGTCATTACCTTTGTACATTGTATGTCAGAGGGTCTGGATATGGTCACAATAAAACCTAATAATGTTCACTTACTACAACACTGATAATGTACCTGTCATTACCTTTGTACATTGTATGTCAGAGGGTCTGGATATGGTCACAATAAAACCTAATAATGTTCACTTACTACAACACTGATAATGTACCTGTCATTACCTTTGTACATTGTATGTCAGAGGGTCTGGATATGGTCACAATAAAACCTAATAATGTTCACTTACTACAACACTGATAATGTACCTGTCATTACCTTTGTACATTGTATGTCAGAGGGTCTGGATATGGTCACAATAAAACCTAATAATGTTCACTTACTACAACACTGATAATGTACCTGTCATTACCTTTGTACATTGTATGTCAGAGGGTCTGGATATGGTCACAATAAAACCTAATAATGTTCACTTACTACAACACTGATAATGTACCTGTCATTACCTTTGTACATTGTATGTCAGAGGGTCTGGATATGGTCACAATAAAACCTAATAATGTTCACTTACTACAACACTGATAATGTACCTGTCATTACCTTTGTACATTGTATGTCAGAGGGTCTGGATATGGTCACAATACAGCCTATTAATGTTGACTTACTACAACACTGATAATGTACCTGTCATTACCTTTGTACATTGTATGTCAGAGGGTCTGGATATGGTCACAATAAAACCTAATAATGTTCACTTACTACAACACTGATAATGTACCTGTCATTACCTTTGTACATTGTATGTCAGAGGATCTGGATATGGTCACAATAAAGTGTAATAATGTTGACTTACTACAACACTGATAATGTACCTGTCATTACCTTTGTACATTGTATGTCAGAGGGTCTGGATATGGTCACAATAAAGCCTAATAATGTTCACTTACTACAACACTGATAATGTACCTGTCATTACCTTTGTACATTGTATGTCAGAGGGTCTGGATATGGTCACAATACAGCCTATTAATGTTGACTTACTACAACACTGATAATGTACCTGTCATTACTTTTCTACATTGTATCTTAGAGGGTCTGGATATGGTCACATTAAAGCCTAATAATGTTCACTTACTACAACACTGATAATGTACCTGTCATTACCTTTGTACATTGTATGTCAGAGGGTCTGGATATGGTCACAATAAAACCTAATAATGTTCACTTACTACAACACTGATAATGTACCTGTCATTACCTTTGTACATTGTATGTCAGAGGGTCTGGATATGGTCACAATAAAGCCTAATAATGTTCACTTACTACAACACTGATAATGTACTTTTTATTACCTCTGTACATTGCATCTTAGATAACCATCTAAACTGCAATGTTTGACATTTTTCTGAATGTATATTTATGTCTTGTATTCATACTTTATTATATACAACCTATCAATGTCCAAGTTGTTGGAGTATGCATGTTTGGATCTAAGTTATAAGATTTCTTCATATAGGAAAATCTGTAAATTGCACTTCTGTTTAATTTCTGCATTCTGTTCATGTAATTCTTGAAACAGTTGTTGCTGCCTCATGACCCAGGCTGTGGCTAATTAGGGACATTGACCAGCATACTCATCAGTTCAGCAAATGAATGAATGCATGAGTGAAGAAATAAATAAATGGTTTGTTATACCTTAATATTTAAAACTTTTAGACCATAACAGAAAGTCTTATAATTGTTTTAGATGCTAGTATTGCATTTCTGTTTGTTGATTGACTAATTTTGTTTATATCTGTTCTATCTATATGTTTTGATGTGCTATAATATATATTTACTGGAACTTTCCTCACCAGGCTTATGATGAAAATGGGTAATTCCTTGATGGAACTTCCCAGTGAACTAATGCCATCCTTAGTGTTCATTTTGTTTCTTTGGAAGCAACTTTGATAAGCAGGCATGGTAGAAATATTTGAACCAGAATGTCATCACTTTAATTCCTTGCTATATATTGTCAAAGGAAAAATCAAAGATCAATGCAGCCAAAGTTCAGTTAAGGTTCCTTTATTCTTGTACAAGGAGACAAAAATGCAGTTCAGAAATTTGTCTGACATTATACAGGAAATACTTCATTATTATACTGTTCTGTAAGACATTGCCCTCTAAGCTGACGTAGTCAAATATAACTCTAAGCATTGTTCTAAAACAGGTGTTTACTAAGTTTTTCTGCTGATATAACAATTATAAATGTTCCATGAGAAAGTTTTCTCAAAAACAACGTGGCCTTGCTGACCACCGGTTTGTAACAATTTGGTGTTACAATTTGTGATTCTTTCTTACTTCGAACACAAAGCGTATACTGATTACAGCCTGTAGTCTTATCTAGTTCCTCTACAGCTGCAGTGTTCACTCAACATGAACAAGGTTATTTGCTTAAGTCTAATAACATTTCAGAATACTGTATTGTTCCTTTTCCTAACGTTAGCAAAACCATCTGTTTCTCAGTGTATGAACAAGGTCATTCACTGAGCTGACCAGAAGCAAAGTCAGAAAGTACATGAAATTATTTTCATGCCTGTAACAGAATAAATGTGTTAACCCTTTTAGGCGTTTAATGCAGCAAGCATAATGCTAAAACATATATGAATACATATTTTACTATATATGTGAATACGTATTTTTCTTACATATATAATCCACCATCTAACACTTAATACCTTCCACTCCCCTTTCAATGCTTTAGTGGCCAGTCTGTGGTTAAATGCAACATTTGCTTAGGACAGAGCTATGCAAAATGGATCCATTACAAAAAATAATCTCCCACTTGCATCAGAAATTAAAATATTGTAACTGCAGCATCAATAAAATGTAATACCATCATATAAAGTTGCAACACATAGCAATCAAAATAAATAAACACCATTTTTGCAGGGGTATTACATCTCCTTATGGGGGACTTTGAACAAATACCCCCAGTTTTTAAATTCGCTATCACTGAGATCATACAGACTTGAAGAAAACTAAAAATGGAGAAAATCTCAGTTTTTTCCCAATTTTCTGAGTTACACAGACTCAGAGATTCTCATTACAAAATATGTGACAAAGTAAAGTCCGATGCAATAAATCTTTAGTGTCATGAGCAGCTCAGTAAATGACAATTAAGTCTCAGTAACGTAATGGGTGACAAACCATAGTGTTCCTAGTAACACAACAGTTGTATACACTGCATCACTCTATCTGTACATAAATAAATAAAAAACAATTACTACTGTGTTATGTAAATAATTGTTACCTATATTGTATTTATGTAAACATGATTAAAATAAAACATGATGCAATAAAACTGTTTAGAACCTATAAAGATGGGTATCTCAGGGAAACTAGTTAGTTCTTTTGTTAATTAGACAGATACAGTTGATAACCTGGTTGGTGAACTAGTTAACAGATCCTTTTCAGCCGTATAACCCAGGCCAATAAGACAACAAGGCTAAAGAGATAAGAAGTTGTTAAATTATATAGCTACAGTATAGGCAGACCTCATAGGATAATGTATGTTTATGATTTATAATAAAGCACTAATCAATTGCTGAGTAAATACCTGCAGTGGAGTTTGAAAAACTCACATGTACAATATTCACAGCAAACTTTACAAAAACATTCAAAAGCATGAGTTTACAGAATATATATTTAACTTTAGGTGATTCCACAGTTAAAGTAGGCAAAGCATTGTAAGAAATGATTTAATTAAATGAATAACTGCATGTATTAAGAGGTACAGTCTTTACCCTTTACTTTGTAGCAAGAATAGGTGGAATCACTCCAGATGCACATCTTTGGAATGTGGGAGGAAACCAGAGTACCCAAAGGTAACCCATGCAATTGCAGGGAGGACATGCAGACTCTACATAGAAGGTACCCCAGCTGAGAATTGAACCAGCAAATCTCTTACTGCACCACTGCAACACCCAAATGTCTTCTCATTTCCCTTTTAAGTAGATCCAGGGTGTTTTCTTGCCTTCCATTTTCAGGCATTTTATTCCAAATGGTTGGTACACACTTTGAAAACGTCCTTTCTCCTACTTAAGTTTTAAATCAGGGTCTAATATAAGCTAGGGTTTCTTTTAGACCCCCTTGGAAAACAGCTTTATTTTCTGATATGCAATCTGCTTTTTAATAAGTAATGTTCCAGCCTGACAATTTTGTAAATCTGTGAAAAATGTTGCTCTTTCATTGACTGACAGCCAGTTAAAATGATCTATGAATTGGCCTTGGTGAGTGTATGTAGGACAAATCTGCATATTTTGTTAACTTTTGCCTTTTTCTTGTTTGTTTGTTTGTACTAGTAATGCAGTTCAGGTTGCTTTATCATAATAACAGTGGTAGTGTGCACAGTCAGTATTTAACATTCCGTTTCCATAAACGTATTTTTTCTTTAAATGTCACTGCCGCGTATAAAAAGTCAAGCAATCTTTTTGCTCACTAATGGGGAATTATATGAACAGTTGTGTAAAAGATGATACTATGGCTGGGATAAGGAACTCAACAACTGATATAGCTATTTTATTTATTTCAAGATGCATTTATATAGCAGCATTTGTAATCTTTTGATTTACATTTTTGACAAATAATGCAATTAATTTTAAAATGTTTCCATTTATACGATTTTCACTTTTTCAGTTTGAATTGCAGTTTATTTTTCAGTGTCTGGACTTGCTGTGTTGGGTCTCATGGTTCTGACAGGGAACCCTAGCTACACCACATCAGAACCTCCACTTACCAAAAATACGTGCCTTTTGACTTTAACAAGTGAGTCTTCTACACTTCTAAATCACAGTAGAGGGGGTTTGTTTCTTTAAAACTGCCAAAGGTCTTCCCTCAAATGCTAGAGGTGAAATTGGTATAGCATCTGTAGCATGCAGAAAAAAATACAAATTGCATGATGCCAAACACTTTTTGCCATTGGAAATCGTCGATGGAGCAATTTCTAATTGTGTACTAACTAGCAATGATTCCCTTCTTTAGGGAGATTTCTCCCTTCTTTGAGTTGGTATATATAAGTTTGGGGGTGCACAGGGGAATGCTACATTCATTGGTGGTGACCGTGGGCTTACCCTTACAAAAAACAAGAAATAAAGGAGTTTTTTGTCCTTTTGGATTTTTTTTTTTTGGAATGTTGACTTTTAGGACGTCTGTATTTCACATTAGAACTCTGTCAAAGTTAATTATCTTTCCTGGGTATTATATTCAACAAATATTTTGGTTTATTATCTTAAGCCTGATGTGAATTACATACCAATGAACAAACTGCTCTAAGAAAAGTTAATGGAAGGAAAAACAATGACACTTCAAAAAGGATAATTGCCAATGTATTTGAATTAATGAGGAACTAACCATAAACCTCTAATATAATTATGACCTAAGTCCTGGGCCATCAGCAAAGCCAATTAAAGTAGCATAAAAAATGTCAGCAGATGATTATGACATATATTGTACTAAACAATAAACTTCGAACATATGCATAAGTAAATGCTTTTAACTGGTTATTTACTTACTTACTTATTTTTCCTAAGTTACTACTGCTAGATGTGTGTCAGTGGCTCAACAGGTAGGACACTTGACTTTGGTACTGGGAAACCTAGAATTTGTGGGTTCTATTCCCACTCCAGATAACTAGATTGCTAACAGCTGTATTGTAGCATTGGGGTACCCTACTTCTGAATGTGCTCATCTTTAGATGAGATGTTAACCTGAGGTTCCCATCTGCCTGAGGTGGTGGTAGTTCTAACAGATACAAAAAAGATCCCATGGCACCTAATTAAAAGAATAGGGGAAATTCCATGATGCTTTGCTGAAATTTCTCCTGATAGTACTATGGGCCTCCTTGGTAAATAGGTCATTCTGCTAGTGGGCTAACTTGGTTAAAGGATAAATAAAAGAGCTCAGGAAGATGACACCACAGTTTAATGTCTCATCTGAAGAAAGGCTCCTCTGGAGTACAGCACTCCACTCCCCCACACATTTGCCTCAATACAATAATAAATACAAAAGAACATTATCTTCTGAACTACCTCACATCAAGAGTGTGGGAGATGAATGTAAAGACTGAAAAATTTCAGTTCCTGCAGGGCTGTAACTTCAGATACCAGTCTGAGAATGTCACTAAACATAATTCCAAGATCCACTAGTCAGATGCCTCCAGATGCTGAGGTCAAGGACTGTAAATAATAGTTGCAGATAGTGCTGACTCCACTGTGGTGAGCTTTTTATCCTATATTAAAGACTGGCTGAGTACTGATCCATGTTTCTTGCCAGATTTTAGCATCTTAGCTTTGTCTAGAATAAAAAAATATATTCAATCAGTAAAAGAAGGTAAAAGTTACTATAATTAATATTTTTATTTTAGAACACTTTTAACTTTTGACTTTTCTGTTGCTGTACGTACTGTAACCAGAATTTAGATGCAACTATTTTACATTGTTGCAAAGCTGGGTTCTAGAAGCAGTTATAATGTTGGAACAGGCTTTAGCATATTGTATAAGATTAGCTTGGAGTTTAACCAAGATAACTGCATTATAAACAAAACAGCTGTTTTGTGTGTTTGAGATCAGAGACCATAATGAGAATTGTAAAGCAAGTCTGCAGGCCGGCGAGTACAATATTCTATGCACACTAGCTGTTAATGAAAACCTCAGTGGAAACAAGGGCTTGACACTCAGCTGGAACCAATTAACTTCAGCAAGGCACATTCAGTGGTAACAGTGGTTTGTACATGCCATGTGCTGTGACAGTTTCTCAGGTTTGTCAGTGATTAACAGTTACACCCGGTCTAAATGTTCACAGGACATACTGTAGCTGAGAAATAAGAATATTTTTAGCTACATGCTAGCTACTTTAAAGGTTCAGTAATCTAGAGATTTTATAGCATGGTTTACATTTTGACTAGCTTTAACCAATGTAGGCATGGGAAGTTGGAGAAAGAGGGTCGCAGTCCATAGTCCTAGGTTTTTAAACTGAGTAACATGCTCTGTCTGTATAAACTAGAAGTCATTTATCAGTAGACTGTGCTGGTTCTTCAGTTTATGTGGCATATCAAACTGCTTAGCTTTTGTTTAACATAAATAGCATGGCCTTTGTTTCCTCTAGGTTAAAGCTGAGTAATTGGAGGAGTACCACTAAAATATGATTTTAAAATCCTGAAGGAGTTGACTTTGCATGTTAAGTCAGGAAATCACTACATTTATGGATGAAGGAAAGACGGTGAATTTTTGTCTGTGTGGAATATAGCAAGGTCTTGTATGCAATGCAGCATAGACAATTGGTGTGAAAACTAAAGAGGTGTTCCTTGATAAATATGAAGCATAACATTTTGTTTGGTAGTTAAAGGAATATGTATCTATAAAACAGAACCAACCAAAAGGTATTCCCTTCCTCAGAGGTGGTCCAGGCTTAGATATAAGAATGGGATGTGAGGATGGGGGGCTTACCTCCCTCAAATAAAAAAAAAAAGAAATAGTTACTTTGTGTTTTTAATTTTGCAGCTACACACTACATTCACTTATGTATAGAAAAATGTTCCATTGTAACAATCTACACTAGAAATCTCAGAACAATCTAGGAGTAGGAGGAATGTTAGTGTGTCTACACTAGAAATCTCAGAACAATCTAGGAGTAGGAGGAATGTTAGTGTGTCTACACTAGAAATCTCAGAACAATCTAGGAGTAGGAGGAATGTTAGTGTGTCTACACTAGAAATCTCAGAGCAATCTAGGAGTAGGAGGAATGTTAGTGTGTCTACACTAGAAATCTCAGAGCAATCTAGGAGTAGGAGGAATGTTAGTGTGTCTACACTAGAAATCTCAGAACAATCTTGGAGTAGGAGGGATGTTAGTGCATCTACACTAGAAATCTCAGAACAATCTAGGAGTAGGAGGAATGTTAGTGTGTCTACACTAGAAATCTCAGAACAATTTAGGAATAGGAGGAATGTTAGTGTGTCTACACTAGAAATCTCAGAACAATCTATGAGTAGGAGGAATGTTAGTGTGTCTACACTAGAAATCTCAGAACAATCTAGGAGTAGGAGAAATGTTAGTGTGTCTACACTAGAAATCTCAGAACGATCTATGAATAGGAGGAATGTTAGTGTGTCTACACTAGAAATCACAGAACAATCTAGGAGTAGGAGGAATGTTAGTGTGTCTACACTAGAAATCTCAGAACAATCTAGGAGTAGGAGGAATGTTAGTGTGTCTACACTAGAAATCTCAGAACAATGTAGGAGTAGGAGGAATGTTAGTGTGTCTACACTAGAAATCTCAGAACAATGTAGGAGTAGGAGGAATGTTATTGTGTCTACACTAGAAATCTGAGAACAATCTAGGAGTAGGAGGAATGTTAGTGTGTCTACACTAGAAATCTCAGAACAATCTAGGAGTAGGAGGAATGTTAGTGTGTCTACACTAGAAATCTCAGAACAATCTAGAAGTAGGAGGAATGTTAGTGTGTCTATACTAGAAATCTCAGAACAATCTAGGAATAGGAGGAATGTTAGTGTGTCTACACTAGAAATCTCAGAACAATCTAGGAGTAGGAATGTTAGTGTGTCTACACTAGAAATCACAGAACAATCTAGGAGTAGGAGGAATGTTAGTGTGTCTACACTAGAAATCTCAGAACAATCTAGGAGTAGGAGGAATGTTAGTGTGTCTACACTAGAAATCTCAGAACAATCTAGGAGTAGGAGGAATGTTAGTGTGTCTACACTAGAAATGCAGAACAATCTAGGAATAGGAGGAATGTTAGTGTGTCTACACTAGAAATCTCAGAACAATCTAGGAGTAGGAGGAATGTTAGTGTGTCTACACTAGAAATCACAGAACAATCTAGGAGTAGGAGGAATGTTAGTGTGTCTACACTAGAAATCTCAGAACAATCTAGAAGTAGGAGGAATGTTAGTGTGTCTATACTAGAAATCTCAGAACAATCTAGGAATAGGAGGAATGTTAGTGTGTCTACACTAGAAATCTCAGAACAATCTAGGAGTAGGAGGTATGTTAGTGTGTCTACACTAGAAATCACAGAACAATCTAGGAGTAGGAGGAATGTTAGTGTGTCTACACTAGAAATCTCAGAACAATCTAGGAGTAGGAGGAATGTTAGTGTGTCTACACTAGAAATCTCAGAACAATCTAGGAGTAGGAGGAATGTTAGTGTGTCTACACTAGAAATCTCAGAACAATCTAGGAGTAGGATGAATGTTAGTGTGTCTATACTAGTAATCTCAGAACAATCTAGGAGTAGGAGGAATGTTAATGTGTCTACACTAGAAATCTCAGAACAATCTAGGAGTAGGAAGGATGTTAGTGTGTCTACACTAGAAATCTCAGAACAATCTAGGAGTAGGAGGAATGTTAGTGTGTCTACACTAGAAATCTCAGAACAATCTAGGAGTAGGAGGAATGTTAGTGTGTCTACACTAGAAATCTCAGAACAATCTAGGAGTAGGAGGAATGTTAGTGTGGAGAACAGCAAGAATCAGTGGCTGTCATTCTGAAAGCTAGTGCCTAAAAGAATGCTGCAGGTGGTTTATGCATAGTAATGTAATAATCATTTCTGTATATGGTATAATAGTCACCAACCAAAAATCGAGAACAGCCTGTTTATATGCATGACATTAAAATATGGCAGACAAATTTGGAGAACATATTTGTAAGATGCTTTTGATAGGCTTATACTCTGATAAGAAGGAGATGCCATTTCAGGTGCCATTTCAACAAGTGTGACAGTATGCATATGATACGATGAGCATCATGTCCAAATATTTCCAAGAAAAACATGTCAGATAAGAAGGAGAAAGCAGTGGAGCTGAGAGTCATTACATGCAAAGGAGTAATGAGCAGGAAGTGACACTGGGAGTCATTATATCCCAAGCAGTAATGAAGAGGAAGTGTCCCTAGGTATCATTATATACTAAGGAGTAATGAGCAGGAAGTGGCACTGGGAGTCATTATATACCAAGGAGTAATGAGGTGGAAGTGTCTATGGGAGTCATTATGTATCAAGGAGTGATGAGGAGGAAGTGACTCTGAGAGTCATTATGTATCAAGGAGTGATGAGGAGGAAGTGTCTATGAGAGCCATTGTATACCAAGGAGTGATGAGGAGGAAGGGGCTCTGGTTTATCATTCTATACTAAGGAGTAATGAGGAGGAAGTGGTGATGGGAGTCATTATATACCAAGGAGTGATGAGGAGGAAGGGGCTCTGGGTTATCATTATATACTAAGGAGTAATGAGGAGGAAGTGGTGATGGGAGTCATTATGTACCAAGGAGTGATGAGGAGGAAGGGGCTCTGGGTTATCATTACATACCAAGGAGTGATGAGGAGGAAGTGTCTCTGGGAGTCATTATGTACCAAGGAGTGATGAGGAGGAAGTGTCTATGGGAGTCATTTTATACAAAGGAGTGATGAGAAGGAAGTGGCTCTGGGTTATCATTATATACTAAGGAGTGATAAGGAGGAAGTGGTGATGGGAGCCATTATATACCAAGGAGTAAAGAGGAGGAAGTGGCTTGGGGGTCATTAAATTCCAAGCAGCAATGAGCAGGAAGTGGAGCTGGGAGTCATTACATACAGATGAGTATTGAGGAAAAAGTGACACTGGAAGTCATTCTATGCAGAAGATTAACCTCCCTTTGAGATGCACAAGGACTATACCCAGGGGTAATCTAGTGTTTGAGTAGAATCATGGTTCTCTTTCCTCCTCTTTATAGTTTTTTGTCAGACTCCACTTGGATAACTATGCCCCTCTTTTGAAACAGTAATTCACAGACAATATCAGGCTGGTGGAAAGAGTCACTTGAAAGGTAAAGAAAGTGTTGAAGGTTTACGGTAATGTCGATTATGTGAGCTGGTTAACTAATACTAATATGTGTAGTCTTGTGAAGAAGTGATTGAAAAAAATAATCAGGTTTCGTGCAATACTTAGATGGAGGAGACTAACTGAAACATCAGAGGAAGTAGAGCAAAATTCTAAGGCATGTGTGGCCATCAATTGATAGCTGGACAATTACCATAAAACTCACCAACTGCCAGCTCATAAAAATGGTGCTCATGGAAGGGCATTCACACCCTCAATTTAATGGAATTTAGGAAAATTTGAACCTCTCTTGCATTCCTCCCCCTCTTACTTTAGTATAACAACATCAGGTCATGTCATCATTAAGAAAATGGGCAAATTAATTTAAGTCAATGATCAGGCATTGATGAATTACCATACCACTAATCAAAAATCATTTAGTTAATATACAGATTGAAGATGGTAGAAAAAGTTGCCATTTCCCAAAACACTCATGTAAAAAAATAAATAAATAAGTCATGTCTTACATTTAAATCAGTAGCATTGTTATGTGTAGAAGTTTTAATTTTCTACAACATTCATACCTCCTTTTCCATATAAAACATATCAGACTAAAACCCCACACATGCAGCACTACATGTCATTGTTAAATGTAGAACATATCAGACTAAAACCCACACATGCAGTACTACATGCCATTGTCAAATGTACAAACATACCAGACAAAACCTCACATATGAGCACTACATGTCATTGTCAAATGTGCACCATATCAGGCTAAAACCCCACACATGAGCACTACATGCCATTGTCAAATGTACAACATATCAGACTAAACCCTCCACATGCAGCACTACATCCCATTGTCAAATGTACTACATATCAGACTAAAACCCCACACATGCAGCACTACATGCAATTGTCAAATGTATAACTTATCAGACTAAAACCCCATATATGCAGCACTACATGCTATTGTCAAATGAGCAACATATCAAGCTAAAACCCCACACATGCAGCACTACATGTCCTTGTCAAATGTACAGTATATCAGGCTAAAATCTCACACATGCAGCACTACATGCCATTGTCAAATGTACAACATATCAGACTAAGACCCCTGCATGCAGCACTATGTCATTGTCAAATGTACAACATATCAGACTAAAACCCACCACATGCAGCACTACATGCCATTGTCAAATGAGTAGCTTTATTGTTCTTTTACTTCTGAATATTCACTAATTTCAAAAAATCTGTGATTCCAATATAATGAGTTATGAATTTCTAACCCTGACCATCACTTTGCATCAAAGGGTCCTGCAAAAAGTAAAGATAAGGAATGATGTTTTGCTAACTACAGAGTTTTAAAAAGATTAACACTGCCTACATGAACAGCATGTATGATAGGCAAATTTAAGGTTCCTCTTTGCCTATAACATAACTCATCCAGACTACCAGAGAAAGTGCACTGCAATAATTATCTACAAAATGTCCAAACATATCGTCAGACAAAGCAGCCTCAAAACTATTATCATTTTCTGTATTATGAGCCATGTTTGCATGGTGGTGGTGGTGGAGGAGAACTGACACACTAGGTAGTAAAATAATGCATATATTTACAAGCAGTTGTCTTTAGTATATTTTAAACATTTGTAATACACGTTGAAGAAAGGGGACCATGTTTTACTAAGCTGATCATGAGGAAGTAGAGGTAGTTGACTTTAAATACAAGTAACCATGTGATGACAGTACAGCTTCTATGTTTTTCATGCAGTGACATTTTTACTTGTTGCAAATGAGTCATCCAGGAGTAAAGGAACTTTAACAATGGATAAAATAAACCTAAAATAAATCTTAAATATTAGTACATATTTTTTACATATTCCTCTATAACACAATTCAGATTTGATAATAAAATTTTACTAGTGATTGTGCACATCTGGAGATTAAAAACATGCCCTTATTTTATCTGTACTCAGTTTCATCACATGTGCCTTCAGTTTTGAATCCAGTTACCTATTATTTGTTGAAGTTCCTGTTGAGTGTCAGTTTGTAGTGCCACATTATTTTTATACAATTGTTTTGTTACTCTGTACTTCCTAAACTGTTTGCAAATGTAGTCCATCAACAGTATGAACAGTTGTTGGCTTGAAGCTGATCCATGATATACATCTACACCTAGTTGGGACCCCTCTGACTCCAAACACCGTTCATACATATGTCACATCATGTTACATCACCTGCACTAATCCTACCGATTCTTGCAGGACTTTGAATCATTACAAGACTGCCCAAACAGCTTTCCTGGAACCTTGTCAAATGCTTTCTCTAAGTCTGGGAATGCCAAGTTGAACTCTTTCCTCATTTCTATTTACTTCTCCTCCATCTGTCCCACTGCAAACAATGGGTCAGTTGTGCTCCATCCTGATCTGAATCTGAACTGAACATCTCCCTTGTTACTTTGACTACTCTGTATAATCATTCATTAGTCACCTTCTCCAGCACTTTCATGCAATAAAACAGATATTTGATACTGCTGTACTGGTCACAATTTGTAAATGTCCTCTTTGGTTTTTTACACTGGCACTGCCATGATTATTCTCCAGTCATCTCGGATATGCCTTTCTATACATACTGCTGTGAGTACCCCCAGGAGCCATTTCTCCCCTAATTCACTCAACATCTTGATAATCTCCCATAACTTCATCTAATCCTGCTGCTGCTTTTCTGGACTAATTTCTTTAGTAATGTTCCTATCTTTTCTAGGATGAGTTATTTTCCTCTTTTGGCATAAGCTGTGCATAAAGCAAGACAGCTTCTGTGGAGTTTTCTTCATTCAGAAGCTGCTGGAAGTACTCTTTCCTTCTGTTTTTAATTTCCTCAGGACTGGTGAGTAGATATTTGCTGGCATCCCTAATGAATGGTTTCTGATATCTGTCACTTTCATCCTTCTATCTCTGCCTTGGAACCTGATAGAGTGTCATTTTGCCATCTGCTGAGTCAAATTCCAAAAGATGGTAGAGTGCATCTGATGTCTTGATGTTTGTCATTGCAATTCACCTTCTAGCCTTTTGCTAGCCAGCCAGTACTCCATCTCAGCTTGTTCCATCTTTTCTATGTCACTCTTCTTCCTACAATCTTTATTACTTTTGATGACCTCACCACTAGCTTTCCTAATGTACCTTTTTTCCACACCTGGCTCAGTGGTATATCTGTGTTACAGTCCTCACACATTTCTTTTTTTTTTTTTTTCAAATAATTTCATTAATTTTTTCAAGCAAAATAATAATAAACTTTTACATTTCAAGCAAGAATAAATTATAATGAACTATTTACAAATGTACAAATAGCCTCAAACCAGGTATGAAGTAAAATAGAAAAAAAAGAAAAGGGAAAAACAATTTGAAATACACAAACAGAGAAAGTTACACACTATTAGAAAATGTCAATTTACTTCTTCATCACTTAAGAAAGTAAATTTAAGTCTGTTTTAAGTGTCTCAATGAGGGAGAGAACTTTCTCCCAAGGATTATTAACCCATTTCCTAGGAAAGATTCTTATTTCCTTTACTCCGATTTCCAGCAGTGCTACATCTTTCAATAGGATTAAAAAATCATCGAAGGTTGGAGTGGAGGATGTCTTCCATTTCCTTGTGATGCATTTCTTAGAAACTGCCATTATAGTCCAAAGTAGATAAAAGTCTTTGTTTTTTGAAACAACAGTTTAATTTATATTCAGAAGAATTATTGACTTTGACAAAATAAAGGAATATGTAAAAATGGCTTGTAGAAATTCACCAATATCTTCCCAGAATTTCTTGATATGAGTGCATTCATACATAATATGAGACCAATCAGCATTACATTTTGAGGAACATCTCCAGCAAGTTATGTCATTAGAATTGTTGATTCTAGCAATTTTGTTGGGTGTATAGAAAGCTTTATGCAAAAGTTTCCATAAAAAATTTCCAAATTTGTATATTGGAGGTTAATTTAATAGAATATAATAAACTAGATTTATTCTCATTTGATAACAAGAAAGGATATTCTTTAGTGAAAAAGTTCCAGAACTTCTGGTTAGGACTGGCTTTGTAATTTATAATAATTTTATATAGATTTGAGGTTAAATTTGTCCAATTAAAGTCCCTGTAAATTACTTCATGTAAAAAATATATGAGTTTAGGAATGGAAGTAAAGGAAGAACTATCTATTGTTCTGCATAAATCTTGTGCATAGGGAAGTAAACCACCAAGAGCTAACCATTCTGAATTTGATAAATCAAATGTATTAATTAACTGCCCTACATCCATGACTATCAAGCTTTCCATACATTGGAACCAGCAAGGAAAACCTTTTGCTTCCCAAGAATTAAGAGTATTTGAAGGAATGATATTGAAGAAGTTTTTTGTAATTTTAAAGGGAATTAATAACTTTAACCATAGTTTAATATCAATATTGTTATTTATGAAACTCCAGAAAATATTGTAAATATAATTTATATAGTTTAGATTGGTGGGTTTAGAAGAATTGTATTACAAATTAACACAGATAATATGCCAGAGTTTGTCTGTTTATTTAATTGTACATTTTTTGTCAATTTACTTTCTTTTAGGAATATAGCAGTATGTAAAGTTTTCCATGCAGAAGAATATTTTGGATCAAACCAATGTATTACTGTTTTGAAAATAGAAGCTTTAATATAAGATTCTAAATCAGGGAGGTTAATTCCTCCCATTTCCCAATGTCTAATATGATTTAAAAAAGCTATTCTATTCTTTTTTGGGTACCAAAGAAAATCTATAAGGATCTTATTTAGTTCTTTTAAAAGCTTTTTACTGGTGTCACACATTCTGTTTTGAGATGTTGCCATTTTCCTTAAACTCCACCTATTTCCTCATTTTCTGAGGTGCTAGAACCCTGAGAATTTCCTTGAACTCCTCTGCTGTTGCTGCAGCCAATATCTAGGTCTGCAGCCTGGTCCCTGTTGACCAAAGAGTCTTTGGTGACCACTGCTTTCAGCTGATTGTGGCCACCAGTGGTTTATGCTATGAGCTGACTGTTTCATGCAGGATAGCTTTCCAACCACTGATCCTACCCCCATGCCCTGTCTTTACCAGGCAAAAGTCTACCCTTTGTTGCATGTTGGCCAATTTTGTATGTGATTTTGGGACTGTCTGTCATGGTGAACCATGTGTTCACCACTTTCAAGCCTCTGTCAGACAGAATTCTTGAATGGCCTCTACTTCTTTATTCCTTTTGCCCTACCCATGTGGCCAGACACTCCTCATATCCTGTTCTGTCTGTCTCAGTATTGGCATTCATATATCCCATATCACCAACTAATTTTGACCAACTTTATCTATTAGATCTGATAACTGTTGCCTGAATGCAATCTTTTCCTCACTATCCCAACCCTGCTGTGGGGCATAGGCTGAGATTATGAATAGTGCCCTATCTTTACCCTGGAGTCTTATTGCCATGAGTCTGTGAATAATTCTTATGACATTCCTCACTGTTTTCCAAAGCCTGTCCCTCACCACAATTCTCACACCATTTCTAGTATGTCCTCCCTGTGAGTATCAGACTCTTGATTCCAAGTCAAGTGACTTTGCTGCATTGCCCTTCACCTTGTCTCCTGGATGCAAAGGATGTCCACTCTCTTCCTTACCATCATGTCATCATACCTCCTAACTGTACCGAATTAGTCATTTTTACCGAGTTTTGGGGTCCAAATAATGGGGTGCCATGATTCCCGAGTGGCACCACTTCATTTCCAACTTTTCACAGCTTTTTTTATTTTTTATTTATTTTTCCACTGTTTGTGCTGACGTCATCACATGTGCAATGATGTCAGCTCCGTTGGGGCTACCAGCCTGTTGGAATTGAACTCAAGGGCTCATGTGCACACATTTCTGGCTGGATTTTGAATGGATGTGTGCGGGAAACATTTTTATTCAAATACTGGTCCGTTAGTCCAGATGCGAGCAAGTGTGAAACATTTTATTCACATGCAAGTGTTTTGGGAAGTAATGAAACACAGCAGCAGTCATTTTTATTCAAATGGAGCCAGAGCAGTTATTTTAATTTTATTCATTCTCTATTGGGAAGTGGATCTACTGCAGAGTGAAGCGAATGGAAAGGATTCTGGCTGGAGCAGTTAATGCAGAGTGAACGGAATATGGAAAGGATTCTGGCTGAAGTAGGAAACATCTTTGTGTGTGTGTGTGTGTGTGTGTGTGTGTGTGTGTGTGTGTGTGTGTGTGTGTGTGTGTGTGTGTGTGTGTGCATGTGTGGTTGGGATGCTCATCCGGACAGGCATGAGTTACCCAATGTGTAACAGATAAATCAGCAGGGTTTGTTTACTCTTGCGTCTCTGGTCTGTATTCAGTAAGTCTTGCTCATCCTCCTCAGTTTGTTAGAAAATACTATCTCGTCCTGCATGCCTCCGGTGATGTCACTGCCCCCCCACTCCTGTGCATCTCACTGTTGGACCTTCGTATAAGGTGCCTTCAGAGAACACTCGCAAGCAGAAACAGCAGCAGCTGCAGCATCAGCAGCATTAAGTTGAAAGAACATATCAAAGGTCCCGGTCGCAGGCTCGTGGCTGCCGTGTTGAGTTTCTCACTGAGCTACACATGCTCTGGTCTGTCTATAAATACTTCTCTTAGTAAACTCCATGAGCTGGTGCTGCAGATTGCAGAGATGGACTCAGAATTGAGTGAGCTGAGTGATGGGAGTTGCTGTCAGGTAAGGCATTTGGCTGGAGAGGGATGGGACAAGGAAGAGATGTGTGGCTGCAGTGATGGTAGTTGACTATTTTACTGCGGAGTCTGAGTGCTTCTGTGATCAGTCTGATTTTTTCATGAGACTTTTCAGGAAGTCTTGCGATTAGTCTCTTTATAAGTAAAATATTTAAAGGTTACTCATCATTTTATGAAGTATGATGTACCCAGGCATCAATTTCAAAATGCAACACAGGGTGTCTGCATTTTTTTAAACCTGCAATGTTATCCTTGTTTAAGCTATTCATTAGTAAGCAAATAACCAGGGCAAACTCAATATAAGGCATATGGTTAACTGTTCATTTTTTTTTCAGATTAGCCAATAATGGAGATACTTTTATTCAGAAAATACTAGTGCCTTAAGAGGGTTACCACAAAAATATTAGCCATGCATTTTCTTTTACTTTTTTTTGCTTGCAACAAACACTATAGAAATGGATGAGGCTAAGTACACATTCACATATAGTAAGAAAAACTTCTAGCTAGTAGCCTGGTTATAATTATGGGCATAACAGAGGTGGAAAGCAATGATGAACTTGTCATGTATTTGTTTTTCATGAATCACTGTCATTATACAGGGGTATATAGCAAAGATGCCTAAGTACAGCATGAAATCTATACAGTACCAGGCAGTACTTCCTTTAGAAACAGGTAGAAGTAAATTTTCTGTAGTTATTAGTAATTATCTGTCTTTTGAGAGTAAAAGTTAAATTTTTCAAATTACAGTTTGCTGATAAGTTATTTATTGTTTTAAGAATTTATAAGCATTCACAAGTAGAAGCTGCTTGTAGCTTATATTCTGGAAGATCAGGTGACAGATTATTCTGAGTTAATCCTGCATAACTGAGCTATGATATAGGAAATCCATGATAGGGGCCTAGGTTTATTATGTCGATGTGTGAGGAGTGTTAAGGACAGAGAGGAAATATGAATGAAATTCTGTACGTTGAATCTAAATTTATTAAAAGTGTTTGCCATGACACTAGAATGCCTAATACAATGTAGAAACTGCCACCCAATCAAGTATAGTCTCTCCTTTATCTCTCTCTCTTTCACTCTCACTTTGAGACATTTTTGGTACTGCTGGTTAATTGTATTAGTTGGAGCAGACCAGGCAGCTGAACTGATGAATGAATAAATTCATCATTTTTTCCTGCAGCCATTGTCGACAATATTAAAGACTATATTGATTCATTTTTGATGTTCCCTGCCAGCAATGAAATTATGTCATTGTCACTGTCATTCTGTTTTATATATAGATATAGATATATATTGTGTGGGTATGGAAGCAGACTTTTATGATGGAAATATTCTGAATTGGGCAGTTTTGTCATTATTGGTTCATGCATTTTGTTTCACTGCCTACTGGAAAAATGTTCAAACAATAAATTTTAAATGTGCTCTGTCTAAGTGTACTGTAGAAGGAATATAATTTAATAAAGTCAGGAAGGTGCATCAAAAAACACATGTATGTTTCTTGTTTTGTTTGCAAGGGGCAATGATTTGAAAACAGCCCAAAGGTAATCTTTATCCACCACTGGCCAGATGCATTTTCTTTGTATTTGGTGTGGGTTTCAGTGCTGTTTCAATGAATGTGAGTTTCAAGGGCAGAGAAGTTTTAATGCCAAGTCTATTTTCATTGTGAGACAGTATTGCTTTGTTTAGTAGATGTCTATTAGTGTTTGTGCATTGTGCTGTAAAGTGTAAAAATAAAATCCAAATAATCATTGTAGAAGTAAAGCAGCATGCACACATTAGTGTTTATGGTAAATGGGGTGAAATAGACAGGAAATGGGACACTGGAATGGCTGCAAGGGGACTCTGGTGCCATATTTTGGTTGTCTGTTCTTCAGTTTGCGGTTGAAAGTTGGTATCCCACAATTCCATTGGAGTGGGTGGGGTTACATAATTATGTATGCAAATTTGATATTAATCAGCATACAGATTTGTACCTATTTTTCATAGGCCTTGTCCAGATTTTTGATGTTTCCAGGTTGGGAGGTATGCATACTTCCAAGCTGCATTCTGTCAATACATCTATATTCAGTGCAGTAAACCTTAGTTCGTTTTTTGCCAGATTGTTTTTTTATAAAGTTTTGCTCAACAGCGCTATCCCAGGTAACCCAGGCTGGGACACTGGCTAACCAGTAGCTTATTGGCTTAGCACTGTTGAATTTTATGGTGAATACACACTGGCCAGTACGAGCACACAGACACCTCACACCATGAATACAGGTCCCTGGTGTAAGTGAGAATAGGTTAGGTCCTCAACCCACTTTGCACTGGCAAATACCTATGTCCATTTTTAGTGACAGCAGTTAACATGACCAGATACCTACAGCCAAGTTCTACACTGCAAAATGGCTACCTCTAAACATTGTTCAGTCTGTGATCTGTGTTTTCCTATCTAGAGGATACTACATGCCACAGCTAATATCTAAAGTGGTTGATCTACACAAATCTTCCTTCGATAGACATTACCTAAAGTCAGTGCTGCTGCCCAGATCTCTGACCTTCCTTTCCTACATAAAGCAAAACATGGATAATATAAAGCAGGTGGCCACAGTGGTACAGCAGTTAGCATTGCCACCTCACAGCAAGAGGTTCTCCAGTTCAATCCTTGGCTGGGGTGCCTTCTGTGCAGAGTCTGCATGTCCTCCCTGTGGTCATGTGGGATTCCTCCAGGTGCTCTGGTTTCCTCCCACATCCCAAAGACATGCTGTAGGTGGATTGGACACTCTAAATTGGCCCTAGGCGTGAGTGCATGCATGTGTGTGCCTTCTGTGGAAGGTTGGGCACCGGGCTGGCAACTCGACACTGTGAAACTACACTGTCAATCATGACTGGACAGGTTATCTGCTGTGGTGACCCCTAACCAGGAAAAGCCAAAAGAAGAAGAAAAATGGATAATATAAAGCATGTGTCAGAAAGTTATTTGTAGGAAACTCAACAAAATGCAGTTTCATTGGTTAGTATATGCAGAAGTTGTTCAGCATATTAAAATGCATTTCTTGCTTTTTAGAATGGTTGTTCAGCATGTTTCTGATACAATAAGAGGTAAAGAGTTTAGCAATGCACTCTAACACTCTATTTCATCAAACCTTTTTGTTTTCTGTTAAATATATTTTGTGCTCTGTCATATGCTAGAAACAGTAATGGCTGGGGCAAATGTGATAAATGAAGTTTATCTGCTTGCTTCCTTTCTGAGTACCTAACACAGACATAGAATCTTGAGTGTGATCCTATTTGTCCAGGTTCCTGTAATGAGAGCAGATGTTAGAATAAGAGTCCAGAGAGAGAAAAAAGGTCAGCGGGCCCATCCATGAGGAGGGAGGGAGGGGACATGGACTTCAGTGCTACTTACACCAACTGATATCAAAGTGCCAGTGTGGCAGTGAAACTAACATCAATGAGCACTGTAGCACCTACCAGCAAGTGCCTGTTGCTGCAGATGTGAATAGGCATATGAAAAAGCTCACACAGCACTGAATGCAATACTGCCAGACATACTTCAGTTGTGCATTTATCAACTGTAATAGAGTACAGGTGGACCATTCAAAAATCCTACCTGCTAGTACAATTCTTGAAGCTTGCCACCCTCTTTCAGTGCCACAAGTGCCAAGAGAAGTGGAAATATATTGCCACACAGAGAATAATGGCTTGGTAGTTGTTAGGACAACAGAAGTAAAACAAACACAGCAGATACACAGAAAGCATACTATTATAGTATAAAAGAACATAATGCATATATTCACAGTATTACAGCTTGCAGAAGTAATAATAGCTAATGATAACTATGTACTTCATGCCATAGTACATCACAGGAATAAGCCCTGATTGAAAAATGTTATTTACTTTTGAGCATGATTGTAGGAGGGAACAGAGGATGGAAGGGAAGAGGGAAAGGAAAAACAAACAGCCACTGCAAGTCCAAACAAAATGTATAAGAACCACAAAAGGAAGGCACAGTCTTCAAACAAAAAAGTGTATTCTCTTTTCACACACTCTAGCACCTCGGCTGTTAAGCCTTCAAGGAGTACAAATACAATGCAACTTCCCTCACCCCATATATAGTCACTCAGTCAGTCAGCTAAACAATTAATTAAATCAAATACTTCCAGTTAAGTTCTATGTTTAAACCCTTTGGAACCAAGGCATCAAATTTCAAAGTAAAAGGTGCTTCTTTATGCAACGATTTTTCTTTTACTGTGACAGGGTCTAAAAAAATAGACTTCACTTGTTCTAAAACACAACATGCAACAGTTTAAAATTACTTGCATGAAATTCTTTAAAATGCATAGCTAAAGGACTATCACATTTAACTTTTTAATGTCCCTTATATGTTCTTGAAAACACACCTTAAACTTTCATTTACTTTCACCTACATAAAACTTGTTACATGTACATTTCAAAATATATACAATTCCTTCTGTATTGCAAGTATAACATCCATTTGGAAAAAAAAATACAGAATTAATAGTAGGAAAGTTCTTTACAACATGAAAACAAATAGAAAATTTCCCACACCTAAAAGTGACATATCTTAAAATAATCTATGTATTCGTACTTCAGGCATTTGAAATTTACTGTGCACTTATTATATCAGAAATACTACGGCCCTTTTTATAAGAAATCAAAAGTTTGTTTACCAAACATTGTTCCAAAATACCATCTTTGAACTATATAGACCAATAGTAATGTAACATTTGCACAATCTGTTGACTTAATATATTGTAAATAGTCACAAAATAAATCATCTTACCAGTAGGGTTGGCACTATTACTTCCTGCATCTCCCCTACCTCTTCTTTTGTCAAAGTCTATCAACTCAGTAAATGGAAGTCCCTAATTATGTGTATTTACTGAGTTTCTTCTTCTGCTTAGATAATCACCTTTATAACATTTAGTTCTAACCCTATTTAAATTGTCTAACACTTCTGTTTTGTCATATCCTCTGTGTGTAAACATTTTAACTAAATCTTGTATTTCTTCTTCAAAATCTTTATCTACATCACAAAACTTACTTATTCTCAGAAACTCAGTATATGGTAAAGATGAAATCAAGTGTGGGGGGATGAAAGCTGGAACTATGTAGGAAATGTGAACCCCCCCCTTGAACTTTCTGTAAACTTTCCTACCAATGAATCCTGTTTGCTCACCCCACAATTCCAGATCTAAAAATTGACTCTCTCACCTAACTGTAAGCCACTAAACTTGAGACCAAACTGGTTATTATGTAACTGCTCAGTGAAAATGTTTACCTGATCATTACCTCCCCTACAAACAAAAATCAAATCATCGATGTACCTAAAATACCTAATGACATATATTTTTAAAAAAAGCAGAAGTAAAACAAACACAGCAGATACAGAGAAAGCATAACTTTACAGTATAAAAGAACATAATGCATGTATTCACAGTGTTACAGCTTGCAGAAGTAATAATAGCTAATGATAACTATGTACTTCATGCCATAGTACATCATAGGAATAAGCCCTGATTAAAAACTGTTATTTCCTTTTAAGCATGATTGTAGGAGGGAACAGAGGATGGAAGGGAAGAGGGAAAGGAAAGGCTCCAGTTTAACAGATACTAGACATTCTTATATGATGGGGGTACATGAGGTAAGAGCCCCCCAATACCATAGTTTATGTTGTATGAAGTCATATTATTTATAAAATTGTAAGTAAGTACAACTCAGTAAATGGATTTCATGGCTTCTACTTGGTGGAGGCATGTTCAGCCACTTGTACTGCTAAAGCTAAAGTAGTCAGTGAGAAAGAATTGATCATTCCACTTTGGGATTTAAGTGTTGATTCACACAGGATACTGTGAAGGGGTTAGGCTTCAGAAGAAATATCAGGGCAAATCTAAACTGTAACAGGTCAAAGAATAGGATTTATGTATTATCAGTACTCTCTAAACATTCAACATAAAGCTAAAACTGCATGGCAGGTTGCTTAATTTTCACATGGACACAAAAACATAGTTAATAAGTGTGATCCTTAACACTGGGCACTAGAAGTTTGCGTAAACAGTTAAGGAAGAGCTAATAACAGCACAAAAGGATATTTGATTTTACTTTTTGATTTATACTTTCATTCTTTTTTTATTAAACATAAGAAGATTTTATTAAATAACCATAAACATTCCAAACTAAGTACTTAGACATCAAAATGAAAGAAAAAGAACAAATGAAAATGCATAGAACTATAAAACAGAAAATAGATCACATTATTTAGTGGTCCATTGCAAACAAAAGATCATGAGTCATTTTACCATTTTATATCCAAAAGCAAATTATTTCATTTTTTCAGTTTGTAAAACCGTCTGCAAAGGTTGTTTGATTTTAGCAAAACTTTGTATGCCTATCCTGGTATGGGGTTCCTATCATGTAGTCGAACTTTTACAAGTTCGGACCACATATGGTCGAGACCATACATTCGAATTTGTAAAAGTTTGAGCATTTGAATGGAAATCTCCATAAGCAGAGGCTTCCATTCATTTCAATGTGGTGCAATCTTGGAGTTGGTATATTTAAGTAGCGGGGGTGTGGGGGGTGCTTGCTCCCCTGCTTACAACACTTTATTATTTTGTCCGTTGTTTTTTTATTTATTTTTTTACATAGTCGAAGTTCTGTAACTTCAAACATAATGGTTCGACCATTAGGTGTTCGGAGTTATGGAACTTCGACTATCTGATATAGACCCCTGGTATGTATGAAAGTAATAAAAGTAATACATTGTAGTTAACGTAAAATATCTTGATGTGAATAATAAGGCAATCAGTAGTTAGCCTATGTACAAGCTATATTTTATGTAACAAGGACACAGTTTAGTAGAGGTGAGCCTTGTTGCTGCAGCTGTTGGGTATTAATAAAAGTAGTTCTACCAACTACAGAAGATGAAGGCATTGAGGTGACCAAGACTTATACCATCATGTAGCACAAACACTTATTTCCCATCCTGCACTTCAAAGTGGGTGGCATTTCAGGGGTTTGGTACATGAAAGGGAGGGAGTTCTGCAGACACAGTCAGCCAATTAGCTTTTTAATGAGAAATCAAGCAGTCTCCTAGGATCAGCTAGGGATACAAGCTGGCAGATGTTCTTTACAGCAGTTTGTAATTAGTATGGATTTTTTTAAATTAAGAGTCACTAAAGGGAAGGAAATACATTAATTTTGGAAGAAATACATTGTTGGTTAAGGCAGTTCTTGATTATGGTGAGAACAAGTTACTTATACTGTAACAGAGTTTCAGCTGTATAAGGACTATATTCACTGTATGCACTTTATGGGACTTGAAAGATAAAGAGGTGTCAATGTGGAAGCAGAGATACCTGCACTGGTTAAATTATGAGACACTCTGGCCAAGGGGATCAGTGATGTTAATTAGGATTGGATGTTGCAGGTTTTGCTACCCACAAATAGCATGCATGTTTTTTAGTACTGGTGGAAGGTGATTTAGGGTTACCCAGATCCAAAGTAGGGATAAGTTGGTCTGTAACTGAGTTCACCATGCAACTGATGATTTATCCAAGTTTTGAAGAATAATATAATCAGTGTGCATTATGGCATTAAGAGAAGGAAGGTAAAGATGAAGGTTAATGAGGTAAAGGTAAAAAACAATAGGTCCTGACAAAAATCATTGAGGGGCATATGATGTTAATGAAGCTATATCTGAAGTACCTGAACCAATGCCACCCTGAAAGGTTCTGTGATTGAGGTAACTGGTAAATGATTTTAATATTCCTGGTCTAGAGTTTATTTATTTGAACTCTTTAATGAGGATACCATAACAGACTACATTAAAGATCAGCAGTCAAGTGATTTTTACTCAAATCATTATAGATGATGGCATTGTTTTACAGGGAGTAGTTTTGGAGCTAAATTCTACTGTTTTAATTTTTCCACAAATTTGGTATTTCAAATACCATGATGAGAATAGATTCTATTCCTAAGTCTGGGTATGATTAGACTTCATGAAATTAGTATTGTTTCAGTCTTTGAATATAGTCAAGAGTGCTCTTCTCAGAGCCTACAATTGTACCTTTCATCCTCTTAGTGCAAAAATCTGGACAAAGCCAAAAATAAATGGAGGAAAGGCCCACAAACCAAGACATATTTTACATATTGCTCTTATAAACTGAGAAAGTTGCTAAAATAACAGTTTTTTATTAACATACACTTTCTGAAGAATACAAAGTTGGAAATGTAAATGCCTGTCATTATTTAAAGACTTCAGTCTTCAATGATTTTCCCAAAAACACAAATGTTATGAGGAACAGGCCAAAAAATTAGTTAGAAATCTTGACATTCTGTAAAAATCCAGACAGATGAGAGTTATGCCCATAATGTGCCAAGAATTGCCTCCTTTTGTAATTCATATTGGGTTACATGTATTGGTAACATATTGAAGTATGACTGTAAATTATTTTTTATTAGTCCTGTTGCTCCTACAACTATTGAAACTATCTGGGTATATTTATTCCATATTGCTGCCATTTCTGCTTGCATATCTTAATATTTTATTACTTTGTGTCTCTCTGTATATTGGACACTATAATGGCTCGGTGGAGCAGTTTCAATGACCAAGGCTACCTTTATCTTTTTTCTTGAATAACTGTATCTGGTTTTCTTACATCTATTTTTTGAACTGTTGGTAAGTGGTGATCCCATGTGATATACACTTCATCATTCTCTGTAATGCTTTGTAGTTCATGTTTCCAATGCTACTCAGCTGCTTCTGTATCTTAATACTAAAGAAAAAGAAGTTGCAGAGTTCCACGGCAGAATATAACACTTTAATGAATAAAAACAACAAAAAGTGAGCGCTTTCACGATCTGCCCAGATCGCTTCTTCAGACTGTTATAAAATGACACAAATGCAATACATTATTTATAAGCATTAGCTATTAACACATTAAGAGCAATTAATAGATCCTGTTAAAATAAGGGCATGTCGATGCAATACGTGTAGTAACATAGTAACAATTGTTAAACAGCTTTCAGTGCTTCAGTGCTCATGCTTTGAGACAGGGTTTGGGGGACACTGCATCATTAATGCCTGGGGGGTTATTTGCATTTAATTTGATTATCCATTTCTGTTGTAATTCCTCTGTTTTATTTATCAAATCTCCCCCTCTTGGTCGCTCATTAACTACTTCTAGCACTAGAAGTTTAAAAACATGATGTATACCTTTCCTTTCTACACGTTTAGCCAGGGCATTAGTTTCTTTCCCATTGACAGTATCTCTCATATGTTCTAGTACACCTTCTTTCAACATCCTATTGGTTTTACCTATATAGTAAGCTTTACATATTTGACAAAAGCTAAAATATACAATGTTATTAGTTCTACAATCTGCATAAAAAGATGTATCTAGAACATTAACTCTTAAAACTTTATTTGCTGATAGGGCATATACAAGGGCTGATTGTTTTAAAAAGCCTAGAGCTGTTTTGTACCCAAAATACATCCTATGATAGATTATTTTGTATCAGTATGTGAAGAGCAGACTTGTGAGATTTTTGAACATGAGAGACCACAAACTTTTTTCAATTTGAGTAAAGATGAAATGGGTGCATTTTCTGAGTTACATGATTTAATGTCTATTGAAATCCGACCAGCAGATAAAGGTGGGGGCATCATTGTTATGGATAAGACCTTTTATGTTGAACAAATGTTGGGTTTATTATCTGATAGTGAGACCTATGCACAAATAACTAGAACTGTTTTGAAGGGAGTGATAGATAGAATTGAATTCTTTGTATTTGATATGTTAATGACACACATGATTTCTGAAGATTTATTTAAGTATTTTAAAACAGAACATCTGATTATTCCTATTGTATACGGACTCCCAAAAATCCATAAAAATTCAATATGCCCTCCCATGAGACCTATCGTCTCTAGTAAGGGCTGGGCTACTGAGCCGCTGTCTATTTTTATTGAAAAGAATTTGTATCCTGTTTTAGACACATGTGACTCAGTTTTAAAGGACACTAAAACTTTTTTGCAGAAGCTTTATGTACAGACCACTAATTTACATCAACAATTTTTATTAGTTACCCTTGATATCTCTTCTCTTTTTACAGTTATCCCTAATCATTGGGGTATAGAGTACATAAGAGAACTTCTAACAACTAAGCAGCCCTTTTCTAATGATAAAATTGAATTGATATGTGGACTATTGGAGATAGTTTTAGAAAATAATGTTTTTCATTTTTGTGATAACTATTATCTACAGAAGATTTGCGTAGCTATGGACACTGCTTGTGCCAATAGCTACTCCAATCTGGCATTAGTACAATGGGAAAACACTTTCCTTTTACAAGGGCATGAATATAGTAAGCATGTGTTATGGTATACACGTTTTGTTGATGATCTTTTTATTTTATGGGGGAAACCGGAAAAAGAACTGATTGAATTTATTAACTACTTGCATACAACAACAACGTTTTTAAGGTTTACCTATAAACATTCCTACAATAATATATATTCTGCCGTGGAACTCTGCAACTTCTTTTTCTTTAGTGCTTCTGTTGTTGCTTGAGCTCACTCAGTGCTCGCTCCATTTTTGTTTTCTGTATCTTAATGTTTGCACAATCCTCAATATAACAATTTTGACACAGTAATGTGTTTGTCGGTGTACAAGCACTTAGCCATGAGTGTATCACTCCCAGCAAATAGATGTGCATCTGTTTTCAGTTCTGTTTTACAGAATATAACATTTGTCTGTTTCTCCCACTTGTTCTAAAGACATTATAAACCACTATCTTGGGCAACCATTATAAGGATTTCATCTTTTTGATTTCAATAAATCATGAAACCATGCTGGTGATAAATAAGGAGACATATTTGCAATATGACCAATTAGTTGCTCTCAAACAGGTTTCTAGAAAATTTTAGTCTGCAAATGTTAGGAAAATGTCTGCAATTCTGAGGGTCTTTGTAGGTTTTATATTTTAAGCAAAGGGATAATAAGTATATGGGAGTGATTAAAATGGTAAATAAGGGGTTTAGCATAGTCATCGCCATCAGCTTCAGGAAGGACAGATGTAACTTGTTATTTTTAGATGAGTTTTTTGTTTATTTTACCAAGATGTTTAAATGTTTTGTTTTCTATTCTTGCAGATTAATGTATGTGTATATATTTCACTCATTAAAACAGTTAAAATGTAATAAAGGTATTAAAAAGATATAGAAGACAGCCTTGACTGACATAATTCTTATCTGGAATGATGGAAAGTAGTCATAGGTGTTATTAGAGTTTGGTTGCTTGCATTGTTTTTGTTCTTGGCAAAGTGTTGGTTATTTGGAGCATTTCTTTAGTTAAGGTTGATAGGGAACATTTATTGACAGAAGTCCTAGCAATCATTAAAGTTCATACAGAGGTATGTAAGAAAGTGTTTAGAGAGTCAGTAATATTGCCTGACAGTTTGTTTATGTTTTTCCAGAAGGGGTAAAGGGAGGATGCCATTTATGTCTGTATCTCTCAAAAAGGGCTTTATCTCACTTACTGTTTTCCATTCCCTGTTTCTTTCAGTTAACATAGTGATTATGAAGAGATTAACTAGGAAATGATGCTTCTAACTTAGCCAGGCTTTATACCTAGCTTGAAGAAGGAAACTTATGCTTGAGTTGTTAACCAGGGTCATCTTTCATCCTGAAGTTGCTTTTTCTGATAAGAAGAAATGTCTTGTAGATTAGTAAGTGTGATATCGTAGACGAAAAAGGCAGACTGTAGAGAGAAGGAATAGTAACTGGGTTTCAAGTCAGTTCTGTCAGGATGAGAGAGAAATGTACATTCCCTGCTCACTAGGATGGCATGGCTATATACATATTGGCAGGAGGGTGACAGAGCTGGTATTGAATGATCACTTGGAAAGAAAAGGGCAGTGATCACTGAGGATGTTGAACAGCAAGTCCATAGATTTGTGGTGCATTGTGGTAGGAAGTAGATCAAGGATGTTGTCTATGGAATCTAATTTGTTAGACTTGGTATTCTTCTTTACAAGTGGAGTGAGGCCTAAGCATTTGAATAGTCTCTTAAGGAAATGTTTGTCATATCTTGTAGCACTAATGTTAATATCACCAAGAATGATGGTGTTTCATGTAATGGAGAATGGGACAATCTGTTGAATACTTTGTCCAAAGTGACTGTGGATGGGAAGAGATGTAGTCTGATCCTATACAGTTCCATGTGTGATTTACTAGTAGTATGATGGCCAGTGTCCAGTTGGGGATGTCACTTAGTTGAGAGTTCACTCTCATGATGTTGCTCACAGAGATAAATTTCTGCTTAGTACTAAGTAGAATCATTCCATCTCCTGCTCATGTGCTGGGCATATTGACAGCATAGGATAATGTTGATCATAGGATCATAGGATAATAGGAGGTTACTAGGCTAATGGCCCTGGGGCCTTTATAAGCCTAGCCAAGAGTTTATCCCCAAAAATGTAACATCAGTGAGCACATCACCTCTGTCAATGTGGGATAAATGTGGAACCCCTGGCACAAATTTGTGGTTCCCCATCCACTCATCAAGTCCGCACTTGAAAAGGGTCAGCAAGGTACTCTGTTTGACCTGTATAGGAAGTCTGTTCCAGAGATGTGTCAGCCTCTGGGAGACAAACCTGTCTCTCCAGCAGGTTTTGTTGATGTCACATATTAGAATTAGGCCTATCCAGCGGGTATTGTGTGAGGAGTTAGACTTATGGATATGGATCATCTGTAGTAGGTCAGGGTCCGATATTGCCTTGTAAGCAAGACACAGATTACCTCTGAGCAATCTGTATGATACTGAGTAGAGTGATAGTTATTTGAGCCTGTCGGCATAGGACAGGTGTTGGAGGCCATGGATTCTCTTTGTGAGGTATTTCTTTGGCCTTTCCAGTTGGTGCAGGTGTTTGGAGAGGCATATACCAAGCAGGGCGTTATACTCAATTATAGGCCTAATGAGGGAGGAGTACAGAGGTAATAACCTCCTTTTTTCTGGATGCAATCCCTTTACTTATGAGATGAGTCAAGTAAAAGGCTTTTCTGACCACTGCCGCTACATGATGGTCGAATGTGAGATTGCCATCAACCTGATTACCCAGGTCTCTCACCACAGGTTGTGTGCTTATGGGGTTGCCGTTGATGTGGCAATCAGTAGGGGCCATGTTTTTGCTGAATGGCATGGTAACACATTGTTTTGCTTTTAACTTAAGGCCATGACTTTGGCACCAGTCATTTGTTGCTGTGAGACCCTCTTGCAGTACATTAACATAATTTGGGGAGTCAATGACAGCACCCAACTTACAGTCATCTGCAACCTTGGTCAGCCACAGGTCCTTTGTCATTGCCTGGACCTCTGAGAAGTAGCTGCCAAACAGGTGTGGTCCCAGGACAGATCCCTGAGGAACACCACTAGTGACAGGTCTACTGTTGGAGTTAGTGGCACCTATTTAGACCATGTGGGTCCTATGGGAGAGCTAGTTGGCCACCCACCTGATGAGATAGGGATTTATGCCAATTTGTGTTAGCTTTTCAAGTCTGAGTTGGGGATTGTATCAAAGGCATTGTCCAAGTCAAGATAAGCTGCATGCACTGACATTCCCTCATCCAGGGCCTTAGTGACACTCTCAGTGAAGTCAACCAGGTTCAATAGGCAAGATCTGCCCCTGACAAATCCAAATTGGGTGGGATCAAGTGTTTGGAGAGTGCATATGTTCTTGTTTATGAGATCCATAATAATACGCTCCATGCCTTTACAGATCAGATTTGTCAAGCTAATGGTGCTATAGTTTCCCAGGTCAGTAGTGGCACCACCTTTGTGCAAGGAGATGACAATGGCAGTTCTCCACTCTGCTGGAATGAAGCCTGTAATTAGGCTGTGGCTAAATAGGGTGCTCAATGGCAAAGCTAGTTCTTGCTGAAGATGGTGCAGAATACAGCCTGGGATATCATCAGGTCCCATAGAAGCTGTGTTCTTTGCCTTGGATAGGATGCCATTTATGCATGTTTCTCTCAAAAATGGCTTTATCTGACTTTCTGTTTTCTATTCCCTGTTTCTTTCAGTTAACATAGTGATTATGAAGAGATTAACTAGGGAATGATGCTTCAAACTTAGTCAGGTTTTATGCTCAGCTTAAAGAAGGAAACTTATGCTTGAGTTGTTAACCAGGGTCATCTTTGACCTTGAAGTTGCTTTTTTGATAAGAAAAGGAAGGTCTTGTAGATTAGTAAGTGTGATTTCATAGAAGAAAAGGGCAGACTTCAGAGAGGAGGAATAGTAACTGGGATTCAAGTCAGTTCTTTCAGGATGAGAGAGTAATGTACATTCCCTGCTTGCTAGGACGGCATGGCCATATACATATTGGCAGGAGGGTGACAGAGCTGGTATTGAATGATCACTTGTAAAGAAAAGGGCAGTGATCACTGAGGATGTTGAACAGAAAGTCCATACATTTGTGAAGTATTGTGGTAGGAACTAGATCAAGGATGTTGCCAGTGGAATGTAATTTGTTAGGCTTGGTAGTCTTCTTACAAGTTGAGTGTGGCCTAAGGATTTGAATAGTCTCTCAAGGAGATGCTTGTTGTATCTTGTAGCACTAATGTTAAAATCACCAAGAATGATGGTGTTTCATGTAATGAAGAATGGAACAATCTGTTGAATACTTTTGTCCAAAGTGGCTGTGGATGTGGAAAGATGTAGTCTGATCCTATGCAGTTCCATGTGAGATTTACTAGTAGTAGGATGGCCAGTGTCCAGTTGGGGACATCACTTAGTTGAGAGTTCACTCTTATGATGTTGGTCACAGAGATAAGTTTCTGCTTAGTACTAAGTAGACTCATTCCAGCTCCTGCTTGTGTGCTGGGCATATTGACAGCATAAGATAATGTTTATCATAGGATCATAGGAGGTTACTAGGCTAATGGCCCTGGGACCTTACAAGCCTAGCCAAGAGTTTATCCCCAAAAAAGAAACCTCAGTGAGCACATGTTGCCCCTGTCAATGAGGGATTAATGTGTAACCCCTGGGACAAATTTATGGTTCCTCATCCACTCATCAAGGTTGTGCTTGAAAAGGGTCAGTGAGATACTCTGCTTGACATGTATGGGAAGTCTATTCCAGAGATGGAGCAGTCTGTGGGATACAAATCTGTCTCTCCAGCAGGTTTTGTTGATGTTGCATATTAGAATTATGCCTATCCAGTGGGTAATTAGTGAGGAGTTAGGCTTATGGATATGGAGCATCTCTAGTAGGGCAGGGTCCGATATTGTCTTGTAGGCAAGACACAGATTACCTCTGAGCAATCTGTATGATACTGAATAGAGTGATAGTGATTTGAGCCTGTCCACATAGGACAGGTGTTGGAGGCCATGGATTCTCTTTGTGAAGTATTTCTTTGGCCCTTCCAGTTGGTGCAGGTGTTTGGAGAGGCACATACCAAATGGGGCATTATACTCAATTATAGGCCAAATGAGGGAGGAGTACAGAGAGGTAATAATCTCCTTTTTTCTGGATGCAATCCCTTTACATATGAGATGAACCAAGTAAAAGACTTTTCTGACCAGTGCCACCACATGATGGTCGAATGTGAGATTGTTGTCAACCTGAGTACCCAGGTCTCTCACCACAGGTTGTGTGCTTATGGGGTTGCCGTTTATGTGGCAATTGGTAGGAGCTGTGTTTTTGCCAAATAGTATGATAATATCTTTTTTGCTTTTAACTTAAGGCCATGACTTTGGCATCAGTCATTTGTTGCTGTGCGACCCTCTTGTAGTATGTTAACATAATTTGGGGAGTCAATGACAGCACCCAACTTATAGTCATCTGCAACCTTGGTCAGCCACAGGCCCTTTGTCTTTGTCTGGACCTCTTTGAAGTAGATGCCAAACAGTAGGGGTCCCAGGATAGATCCCTGGGGAATACCGCTAGTGACAGGTCTGCTGTTGGAGGTAGTGGCACCCATTTAGACCTTGTGGGTCCTATCAGTGAGCCAGTTGGCCACCCACCTGATGAGATAGGGATTTATGCCAAGTTCTGTTAGCTTTTCAATAATGCCTGAGTGGGGGATTATGTCAAAGGCCTTGGCCAAGTCAAGATAAGCTGCATGTACTGACTTTCCATCATCTAGGGCCTTAATGACAGTCTCAAAGAAGTCAACTAGGTTCAATAGGCAAGATTTGCCCCTGACAAATCCATATTGGGTGGGGTCAAGTGCTTGGAGATTGCATATGTTCTTGTTTATGAGATCCATAATAATGCACTCCATTGCTTTACAGATCAGACTTGTCAAGCTAATGGGGCTATAGTTTTCCAGGTCAGTAGTGGCACCACCTTTGTGTAGGGGAAATGACAATTGCATTTCTCCACTCTGCTGGAATGAAGCCTGTAATTAGGCTGTGGTTGAATAGGATGCTCAATGGCAAAGCTAGTTCTTGCTAGAGATGGTGCAGAATACATACTGGGATACCATCAGGTCCCATGGAAGCTGTGATCTTTGCCTTGGATAGGGCCTTTAACCCTTGATCTACAGAGATGTGAGGTGCAGAACAAGTATCAGGGATGTTGAATGGGCCTTTGGTGGGATGGGGGTGAAGTTTACACTGAAACTATCAGCTAACAGGTTGACTAAATCAACAGGATCAGTGAAAGTGATACCATTAAGTACTAATTTAGAACAAACCTGGGCTTTGCCATGGAGGTTCCTGACATAACTGAAGAAGGTTTAGTGGTTTCCCTTTGTTTTGGAAGTGAGTTTCAATTCATAATTGGTTTTGGAGGTTTTCACCAGTGATCTAATTTGCTTGATGAGGCTGGGGAGGGAGTTTTTCCAGTATGGAATTTGTTCCTTTTTATCATTGGACAACAGTTTGCTACTTTTGTTGTAAAGCCTGTTGATGGAGGAAGTCCACTAGACTGGTTTGTATTTCCTTGAGGAGCAGGTTTTAGTTCTGTTGGGTATGGCTGATGTGACACCCCTACACTAGCCCAGTAATCAAGGAGCCTCAATCCTCACCACTGGCAACAGCTAAGGCATGTACACACTGGGAGGATGACAAGTACACACACAGTAAAGTACAATTTCCCTTATGAGCTCACAGAGATCACAATCAGTCTGGGGCTGGTTTCTCCCTCTTTCTCCAGATCCCCAGTAAGACTCCCCACTGGCACAGCTATAGGGTTGAGATCTCAGCTGAGTGGTCAAGGCAAAACTTCCAGCACCCTCTCTGTCCAACCAGTGCTTTGTGTCCCTGCCCAAGTAGCTGACACACACACACATTTTGAGATTTGATTTATATACAAACACACACACACACACACACACACACACACACACACACACACACACACACACACACACACACACTTGGGAAAGGTTGGCACAGGTTTACTAGCTATGCCCCCTTCTGCTCAGACTATAAGGTAGTTTTCACTGCCACCAGCCACTCTTATCAGCTACTCTAGTCACTTAACAAAGGGTGGTCAATCCTACTGTGTAATGTTAGGGTCTATATTATAACAGTGAATGCTTAAAATAACGAACGCTGTATAATCGACTCTTAAAAACCAAAATGGCAAAATGTTGAACACAAGGAACAGCGATTTTTTTTCCCAGGGAAAAAACACTGCTTTAAAAAAACATAAAATAAACTGGGGGGCTTCACCCACCACACACATCCTGATGTGGGGGCTGTACCCCCCACACCCCCCTACTTAAATATACCAACTCCGAGATCACACCACAGTGGAGGAAATGGTAAAGTCCCAAAATGGCCCAGTGATTTTTTTCCCCTGGGAAATAAATTGCCATTCCGTGTGCTTGGGATTTTGGTTTCGATTTAAAGTGGTCAATAAAACAGCATTTGCTATTTTAAGTGTTCACTGATATAATAGGGAACCTAATGTTACTAATTATCCAAATGGTAGTTTTGACCAAGCGCCAGGCTATTAGGACAGGCATGTGCAGTGTCACCAAATAGATATGCAAGTGCTCTGGGAGCTTAAATATGTCTCACAAACATCAGCCACAAGGAGAGGTTTAAATATATTTAATAATAAATAATAAAAGAACAAGACAATACTCAGTAAGTCAGCACAGTAACTTCAGAGTTCAAAATCACAAGAAATATTTTAAAACAGCATTGCAGGACAGTCTCAAATAAATATAGAAAACATCTAAACTAATCTTTACTAAATTCCTAACTATATCTAAAAGAAATTGCTGTACCCTAGTTACTTACTATTAGCAAGGCAAGTGCAGATGGTGATGATGAGTGGATGTTCTTGCTATGTCCAAGACAAAATACAAAATGCACACTTTCTCTCTGAGACAGTTCTTAAATTAATATCAAATATTACTGCTGGGTTAGCTTGGGTGATATCACTTTTTGTTACCTGACTTCAGTTTCCAAGCTAAATCCACTTTGTCAAAACTAGCAGAATTTAGCAGCTCTCTGTGAGAATAAATAGTGTTCAGATGCTTGCATCTGCTAGAGGACATAAAACAATAAAACACTTACAAAACAATGCAGAAGGCACCCTTGTTCTAGACATCCTGTCTCCCTGTTGCATTGAAACTTTTATAGCACAACTGTAAAACAATTTCAACTTATTTTATTGAAGTTTTTGCAAGTTAACCCTTTTATGTTCTAGTTTTTACTGTTAAAACATACATTTGCACAGGTATATAGTTTATATGCATTTCTGTTCTAAGTCAGCAGGGCATGCTGTGGTTACATTCCAATGTAGTACATAGCATACAGTTCTGTATAAATCATATCAACATTCACAAATGACATAGAATTATTTACAAAATTCCAGATAGCTGGGCTGGCAATATTTCCCTATATCACAGCTGAGTCCATGCAGTTGTACAGGTGCTTGTATACTGCATTGCCTTACTGTTCAGCATAGTTGTCTGCATCCTCTGAGGGGGCAGTGGTGTGAAGCTACTGCTACCCTCCCTTAGGAGGTTGTAGTCAGCTTTTGAGAATTTTTAGCCTGGTTACAGCTGGGAGGGTGGATGGGATAGGAATTTTGAATGCGACAGACCAATCATCTGATCTCACCATGAAAGAACATACTATGGGAGTGGTGCTGCAGTCACTCAAGTTGGTGAGAAACAAATCCAGAATGTTATCTCCCCTTGTGGGGGATGAGACAAGCTGGTCTAGTGCATTAGAAGTGATGAAGTCAAGAAACTGTTGGTTGAGTGCATTAGTGCAGTAATAGTTCACCCAGTCAATGGTGGGGCAGTTGATGTCACCAAAGATCAGGGTGTTAGGGGGTACCTTGATGGAATCATGTAGGTGCAGGTAGGAGGAGTAGGTGCCCTGAGTCATGGAGGGTGGTCTATAGCCAGCTATAACTTGGATGGGTGTCTTGCCAACTGCCATTTGTACCTGGAGTAATTCCAGTGTGTCATGCTGGCAAAACAGTCTGGAAGTGTGCCTGTTCTTAATGAAGCTAGAGACTCCACCACCCATAGTCTTTCCAACCTTGTTTTGGGGTGGGAAAGTGTGGAATGAGGTATAGCCTGGTAAGGCAGGGGTGCTCTCTGCCACCCTGAACCAAGTTTCCATGACTGCACAGACATTGGCATCTTCCAGTGAGTGCATTTTCAGGTTAAGGTTCCTAGTGTTAAGCAGCATGACTTTCAATTTGCTTTTTGACAGATCTTTTATGTTGGAAGATTTGTCTTTGGAACATAGCCTTTAAAAGGCAGAATGGGGGAGGCAAGAGCCTTGGCAAGGATCTGGCACCTCAGTGGTGACAGGTAGAGGCCATCTCTGGCAAAGTATCGAGGCCTGTCAATCATGTCATCTCAGGCAGACAGATACTGAATACCCTTGGAAAGACACCAGAAACTAAGCCAATTGTTGAAGCCAATTATTTTTGTTGGTATTGTGGTATCATTCTTGGTGAAGGTATGATGCTGCTTTGGGCTAGGGCCATACCTGCCTGGGACACATATTCCGAGAGCAAAATTATGTCTCTCTTCATATAGTCCAGGGAGGTACTTCTCAAGTCATTCACACCAACATGGACAATGACAGAGTCATACTTGTACCTTTTGTGAAGAGGCTTAAGTGCGTGCATGATGTGGTGGATTCTGGCACCTAACACACAACTGACCATGATATTCTCCTTGTCAAGCCTCATGAGGGGGACATCAGTGTGTCTCACTATTGAGTTGCCAATGACTAGTATATTTGGTTTACTGTTATGCCTTATGGGCTGCATTGGTTTATTGTTATGCCTAATGGGCTGTGTTTGTGAGATACTGGTGTGTTGTCTGCTGGATGTGATGTGTTTGGTGTTGTGTGTTGAATGTTTGTGAGTGTGTTTTGGGGGTCTCTGTTGTTTAGGTAAGTTTTTATTGAGGACCCCTGCACAGGTCGGTGTGTGTTGTGCTTGGCTATGTGATGTGGGTGGTGTGGTGTTTGTGCTGGCAATCTCCTCTTTGTCAGGAGTACTGACTGGCATGAGAGAGAATGGATTCCAGGTTACTAATGTAGATGCATTTCTTGCAAGTAGAAGAATTATGTGCTAGGAGAAGAGGACTGTCTGTGAATAAGAGGCAGTTGCTATACTGTCTCAGTATGCCCATGTTGGAAACTGGTGGGAATTTTCCAGACATTGCGTTCTGAGTACTTGGTGGACTTATGAAGTGCGGGTTTTGCTAAGGGTTTGTCCACAAGAGTGTAGACCACCAAAACACTTAATGTAAAATAACTGGCCTGAAGTACAAGTGTTAAAACCAAACTAAGATGTTTAGAATAGCAGATAAATGTAATCAGGCTACTAACGAGCAGTAATAAATCATAGGATCATAGGAAGTTACCAGGCTATTTTCCCTGAGGCCCTTATAAGTCTAGCCAAGAGTTTAGCTCATGTTTAGACAAGTGAGCACTCAAAGCTCCTGTTCAGCAGGGACACAGTTGGAATCCCAGGGGTGTATTTTCTGTTTCCCATCCAGTTATCCAGATTGTGCTTGAAAAGGGATAATGAGGCACTGTGCTTCACATGGAGAGGGAGTCTATTCCACAGATGGGGAAGTCTCTGGGACACAAATATGTCCCACCAACAAGTCCTATCGATATTACAGACCAGGTTGAGGTTGCACATGCGGGTTACTCGAGTGGAGCTTGACATGAGGATATGCAGCAGTCCCATCAAGGCAGGGTGTGAGATTGCTTTGTATGCCAGACAGAGGTCACCTTTGAGGAGTCTGTATGAAACTGAGGAGAGAGACAGGGCTTTTAGCCTATCTGTGTAGGGTAGATGTTTGACCCTGGATTCTTCTGGTGAGGAACCTTTATGGTCTCTCCAGCTGCTGCATGTGCTTTGTGAGGTACATGCTAAAGGGGGTGTTGTACTAAATAATTGGCCTTATAATGGAAGAATGCAGGGATGTTATGACCTCCTTGTCCCCTGGATGAGATACCCTACCTTATGAGGTGGGCCATGTAGAAAGCTTTCCGTACAATGGAAGCAACATGGTGGTCAAAAGTCAGGATGCTATCAACCTGGGTGCCCAAATCCCTCACAACTGATTGTGTGCTTAGGACGTTATTATTAATGTGATAATTTGTGGGGAAGTCACTCTCCCCAAAGGAGATGATGATGCATTTTTTGGCATTCAGCTTGAGGCCATGTTTCTGGCACCAGTCATTTGCTTGGCTGAGATCCTCTTGGAGGATGTCCACATCACTTGGGAATTGATGACAGCACCTAACTTGCAGTCATCTGCACACTTGGTCAGCCATAGCCCACTGTTTTTGGCCTGCACCTCAGCGAAGTATATCCGAATAACAGAGGCCCCAAGACCAATCCCTGGGGTACATTGCTTGTTACAGGTCTTCTGCTTGAGGTGGCTTCCCCTAGTTTGATTAGGTGGGTTATATCAGTGATCTATTTTGCTACCCATCTGATAACATATGGATTGATGCCTAGTTGAGAGAGTTTATCTATTATGCTCAAGTGGGGAATAGTGTTGAAGGCTTTAGCCAGGTTAAGGTAGGTGGTGTGCACCATCTTCCCCTTGTCCATTGCTTTGGTGACTGCTTCAAAGAAGTCAACCAGATTTAACAGACATGACCTCCCCTTGACAAAGCCAATCTGTGTGGAGTTGAGTGTTTGGGAGGTTGCCAATGTCCCTGTTAATAAGGTCCATGATAATCCATTCCATGTCCTTGTAGATCAGGCTAGTTAGGCTAATGGGTCTATTATTTCCCAGATCAATGGACACTCCACTTTTGTGTAAAGGGTTGACAGTGACTGTCCTCCACTCAGCTGGGACAAAGCCGGTACTCAGGCTTTGGTTGAATAGGCTGCCTAATGGTGCTGCAAGTTCATGTAGGATGCAGCTTGGGATGTTATTGTGCTCCATGGATGCTGTATTTTTTGCCTTTGAGAGGGCAGTGATGACCTGTTCCTTAGAGGTAAGGGGAGGGGAGCAGGTACTGGGGATGTCCTGATTTACTGATGGGGGAAAAGAGGGCTGAAGTTTTCACTGAATCTATCAGCCAGTAGGTTGGCTATATCTACAGCATTTGTGTATGTGGTGTCCTTGCCCACCAGTTCTGAACAGATCTGGGTGCTTCCTTTGAGATTGTGGATATATGTGAAGAAGGCCTTATGATTGTCTCTAGTAGATGTGGCCAATTTGGACAGTTGGCTTTAGAGGATTTCACTACTGCTCTTATTTGTTTGTTCAGGCTAAGAAGAGATTGCTTCCACTTAGGCACCTACTCCTTCTTGTTCCTGGACAGCAATTTTTTCCTTTTCCTTTTGTTATATAGTTTATTTATTACAGATGTCCACCAGCCAGGTTTACTCTTCCTTGAGGAAGATGGTTTTGTCCTGTCAGGTATTCCTAATCCCATGCATCTATATAAGTTCTTTGGTGTAGATTTGGACATTGGTGCCAGTTCCAACAGAGGGGGAGGGGGCTGTGAAGCTGTTTATACCATCCCTCAGGAGGTTGTAATCAGCTTTGGAGAAGTGTTTTTGTTTGACCCTAGCTAGAGGGAGAGGGTCAAGGGAGATGCTGACTTTGAAAGTGACCGCTTTATGGTCGGATCTTACTAGGAAGGATGATACTGTAGGGGTGCTGCAGTGGTTACTCATGTTAGATAATACCAAGTCCAAGATGTTATCACCTCTTGTGGGGGTATTGACTAGCTGTTCCAAGGCATTTGCATTGATAAAATTGAGGAATCTCTGGCCATTTGCATTCTGGCATGAGTAGTTTTTCCAGTCTATGGTTGGGTAGTTAAAGTTGCCCAGGATCAGGGTAAAGGGTAGAATCTTGATAAATCTGAAGAGGTCCAGATAGGTGGAGTGGGCATCTTGAGTCAGATTTGGGGGCCTGTAGCTAGCTATGATTTGAATAGGGGTCTTGTCAATGGTTAACTGCCCCTGGAATGTCTCCTGTGCATCATACTGTTTGACCAGCCTGGAGGTGTGTGCGTCTTTAATATATATTGAAACTCATCCTCCTTTGGCTTTGATACCCATGGTTTGGGGTCTGAATGTATGATAGGATGAGTAACCAGGTAAGGCTGGGGTGCTCTCTGCAGCTTTGAACCAGCTTTCTGTGACTGCAGAAATGTCAGCATCTTCCAGTGTTAAGAATGCTTGCAATGAGTGCAGTTTTATGTTTAGACTCCTAGTGTTTAGCAGCATGACCTTCATTTTGCATTTTGTTGAAATTTGTATGTTGGTTTTATCGACCTCTGGACTTTTCCTAAAAAAGGCACTATGGGGTGACAAGGGCCTTTGCCAGAAGCCTGATGCCCAAATGAGACAGATGCAGGCCATTTCTAGAAAAGCATCATAGTCTATCACTCATATATTCCCAGGGTGTCAGGTATTGGATCCCCCTGGAATGACACCAGAAACTAAGCCAATTCTTAAAGTCAATAATTTTCTGTTTGTATTGAGGCATCATTCTGGGTGACAGTAGAATGCTGCTTAAGGCTAGGGACATACCTGCCTGGGACACATATTCAGGGAACTTAATCATGTCCCTCTTCAGACAGTCTAGGGAGCTATATCTCAAGTCATTCACCCCAACATGGACTATGACATATTCATAACAGTACCTGTTGTTGAGACACTTGAGCATGTGTGTGATATGGCGAATTCGGGCACCTGACAGACAACTAACAGTGACCTTCTCCTTATCCAGCCTGGTGAGAGGCACATCTGCATGTATCACAATGGAGTCTTCTATGACTAATATGTTGGGTTTATGGTTAGGCCTTTGTGGTTGTGAGATGCAGGTGTGTGGACTATGCATGGTATGTGGTATGGAGGGTTGTGGAGTTAGCATGTGTTTTTGCCTCTGAGGTCTCCTTTGTTTGTGTATGTTTTTGTTGAGAACCTCTACATATGTGGATGTGTGTTGTGTAGTGGAGGGTGGTGTTTGAGGTGTGTGTTCTATAGTTGTTGGTGATGTTTGAGGTGTAGTGATTGTATTGATAACCTTCTCAGTGCCAGATATACTGGCTTATGAGGGAGAGAACATAGACTCCAGGTTCTTAATGTAATTTTATCTCTCACAAATTGTGTTCCTAGGTGGTAATAGTAGATGGTTGTCTGTGTATATGAGGCAGTTGCTACACTGTCTCAGGATGCCCATATCAACCAGGCTGGCAGGAGAAACTGTAGGAAATTGTTCATCCATACTTGTCAGAATCTGAGGGAGAGAGGTCAGTGAGAGCTAAGGGGTAGGCCTAAAGCCCAGGTGCTTTAACCAAAACAAAGAGGCTTAGAATAACACTTACAATTTAAACAGGCTAAAAACAAGCAGTAATAAATGCAGCAAAAAAGATGCAATTGAGCACTTTAGAGAACAAGTAGCTGAAAAAGTAAAATGAAGTAATAGAGTAAGAGGAGGAAACACAAACACTGTAAAAGCAGCTGAACAAATTTTTTGTAGACTGGAAAGGGAGAAAGGAAGAACAGAAGATAATTCAAGGTTAAGAAACTAAGGGAGTTGGCCTTCCCAAATGCTCTTTCTGTACTAAGGAGAATGAGCTAATGAGACTGGACTGGGAGGAGTGTCCCAGATCAAATTTACAGAAGGGGCAGATAACTCCAAAGCCACCAAGTTTAAGAGCAAGACAACAATAGGGAGGGAAGATGGGGATCTATGCTACAGCTACTAGCTACGCCATTTTAGGCAGAAAACACTACAGAAATGTTTATCACAGCAGTAAAACAGCAGTGAGACACAAAATTAAAGTTTTAAACAGAATAAAGGAGCAAGGAGACTCTAGAGAATGCTTTTAACTGCAAACAAATCACTTATATGATACACCCCTTAGCAGGAAAATCAGAACAACAATCAGATGCTTAACAAATGGAGAAAATTTCAAATCAATACCTTTCACACCATGAAACTAGCTAAAAAAGCTTTACAAAAAGTGAGGCAGTAACAGAAGTGATTGAACAGGCCCAGTAAGACAGACAATGACAGTACAAGAGTGCAGATTAATTTATAGCAATAAAATACAGTAAAAAGTAGGCAGCAGACAATAAAAAGTGAAATAAAAAGTAGGCAGCAGACAATAAAAAGTGCAATAAATGGTAAGAATAAGCAATAACTAGTAAAAATAAGCAAGAAAACAGGATACTTATTGTTATATATCACAGATCAGAGTTGTGGTCAGTGCCCCTCCTCCATTCATCTCAGTGTGAATAACAGCACTTGAACACTTAAGAGCACACAGAATGGCAAAATATTTATTAATTTATTTATTCATTTGTTTATTTATAGCCATTTGATAACCAGGTACATGGGCCAGTAACCAGGCCCTTTTCATTCATGAGCCAGACCCATAAGGGCAGCAATTAAGTACAGCAAATATCCAGAGATACCACTCTTTGAAAATCCAACTATTTACAGTACAGATAGAAAAAAACAGTAAAATGCAGATTTACAACTCATATTTTGAGTAGAAAATGTATTTTATTTTATTTGACATTTGTTTACCGGGGTGGTCTGACTGGGTCTATAGAACCCATTTTCAGCAGAGGCCCAGGGATAAAAGATCCACTTACAGAACAAACGCTGTATAATCCAATACAATACAAATGACTTTAGAAATACTATACAAAAATAAGTTAAAATAAGCTATGTTACAAGATTACACATATAGACAATTCTATAGGGCTAAAACATAGATAGTAATAGTCACTCTCACCATATACATAGCCTATGAGTAGACTGTGTCCAAACATAGTATATAGGTAGTGCACTGTATGATATTAACTGCTATAGTACATGAAAAAATAAAATCTTGGTCTCAGTTAGGAAAATAATAGCCAGAAAGTTAGTGATGCAGAAAGACAGGGAGAGAGTTAATAATAGAGACATTACATCTTGAACACTAACTTAAGGATATAGTATAGTATAGAAACAGAGATGGGGTTAGGAGAGCTTTAGGCCCTTGCAGACTGTGAAGGGTGAAATGTGACAGAAGAGGAGGATGAGGCTAGTGTGAAAGAAGAGAAAAGAGCTGAGAATTAGGCAGGCTTTATGCAGAAGGAGAGCCATGTATTTTTGCGATGATTTTTAAAGAGGCTTTGAAATGGGCTAGAGCAGGCACAGACCAGATAGCTAGAGGTAGTGAATTCCATAGTATAGAGACAGAGTAAGAATACAGAGAGTGGCCTGTTTATTTGTGGGTTTTGAGATAGCTAAGAGATTTTTGACTTCTGATTGTAGGGATCGATTTGGTGTGCAAGGTGTAACTAAATTGTCTAGTGCAGGGCAGGTAGTAGGCTTAAAAATAAGGTTGTGCAAGGCAGATAGCTGAATAAAGGCAAGTTGGTTAGGGACTTCAAGCCAGTTTAGTTCTAGTAGTGGTTTACAGTGGTGTGTGTGATATCTAGACTTTGTGGCAAACCTTGCAACTTTGTTGCAGCACTGTTCCATCTTGCTTAGTGTGGAAGTTTGTAAGTTAGTTAGGTTAGGAGCACCGTAAAGAAGGGAGGAAAGTAAAAATGTTTTTGCAAGGGTAGTTTTGGTTGCTGCAGTAAAGAAATGTTTGTTTTTATATGAGTCCCATTTTTTGATGAGTTTTCTTCATATTTTGCTGTATATGAGGATCGAATGAAAGTTTATTGTCAATGATAATTCCTACAAGTTTGGTTTCCTGCACTATTTCTATGACAGTGTTGTCAGATGCAAGGATGTTGAAATGATCAGTGACAGTGGAGCCATTTCTGGGGTGAAAGTGTACAAGTTTAGTCTTCTTTGGATTAAGAAAGAGTTGGGCATTTCTTAGCCAGGATTCAACTGCAGTATAGGACAAGTGAGTTTTTGAAAGTAGTCCTGGTAGTAATTGAGCAGTACAGATTATGGTGGAATCATCAGCATACTGAATGAGGGTTCCAGGGTGAGAGGCAGTGTGAAGTTTGTTTGTGAAAATGTTGAAGAGTAGGGGTCCAAAGATGGAGCCTTGAGGGACTTCAGTAAGGTTGTGGAGAAAGGGTGAGAGTTCATTGGACCATTTCACTGCTTGTTTACGATCCATGATGTAGCTCTGAAACCATTTTACTGTGTTATGTGAGAAGCCTAAGTTAGACAATGTGTTCAATAGTAAGGGGTGAGACACTGTGTCAAAGGCATTGGAGAGATCAAGGAATACTGAGGCGGTATAGCATCCTACATCTCTGTCCTTGTTCACAGTGTGTTTAAAGGATAATAGGGCTGTAGCTGTGCTGTGGCTGGGTTGGAAACCATGTTGGGTTTTAGTTAGAAGACTGTTTTGCAATAGATATTTCATTATCGGCTGATGGATACCTATCTCAAGAATTTTGGATATAGGTGACAAGATGGATATAGGACAGAAATTGGATCGTTCAAAAGAGTTGCCTCTTTTGTGTATGGGGTGATGTGAGATTGTTTCCATATGGTAGGTACTTCTTATTCAGATAAAGACCTATTTATAAGGATACTGATTGGGTAGGAGATTGAGTTGGCAGCCAGTTTGAGGTAGTGTGGTGGAAGATTATCAGCTGAGGTGGAGCAGGGTTTTAATTTTTATATAGTTTCTTAATGGTGCAGTGGGTATGGGTTGAATGAGAATGGGGTTTGTAAGACACTTTGTTGAGTAGGAGGGTTATTAATGACAGGGTTAGAAGTAGTTGATGGTCTAGGGTTGATGTCTCAATATTTAATATTAATACTTAATATGTATATTTAATACTAATATTTAATATGTGGATACAGAAATTCAGCTGCAGATTACAAACAACGTTTTGGATGAAGAAATGAACTATAAATGCTGATGGGCAAAATATTTATTTGAAACCAGGATTTGCTTATGGTGATTATATCAAATTGCTCTGTAAGAAGCCAAGATTCAGACTGATTCCATTTATTGCATATACTGCTAATGTTAAGGACAATTCTGTCCTTTCTCATTACTGTAGTGGAAATGGTGTAAATGGAGTAGGACACATTTCTGATGGATACCCCCTGATCTGGAAAGTTTTAAGTAAAGAAGATAAAGGGGAATTTAATAAAGCCTGCATGGTCTTTTTTAATGTGTAGGCATCATGGAATGCTGCTTACATGAAAGTAAGCAGGTTTGCAATTCAGTAAACACTGCTGGGCAGTACAACACAGAAGTATCTGTGGCATGCAAATCACCTCATTAGCAGGGGTCCATAAGTGTTGGTGTCAATAGTGTACACGTAAAAATGCCATGTGCAGGATTTTAGACAGAGAGCAGGGGCTGTAAAAACACAGGTAGATGGACAGAAATGGCATAGCACATACAGATATGAACAAAACTATCCACTGTGTGTCCAAAAATGTAAGGGAAATAAGTTAAAATATATTTTTTAATTGATCTGGGTAAGTTTGCATGGTGCACAGCAGTGCACAAACATGCTTTTATAAAAAAAAAAAAGATTAAAAAAAACAAACGTAATAGTATGTGGCAAAAATGTATTATAGGACACTGCATGGAGTATCTACAATGGTGGAATGGTGCTGTTACTAATGAGGCAGGGTCTGGAACAGTGAAGTTTCCCGCTTGTGTGCATGGATCCTTATGCAAATGAGCTGGGGTTACTGAACAGCACAAATGGGTAACCCTGTCTGCATATCCCTTCCATGTAGGCACAGATCCATGTTGGTGTCCACAGAAGGGGTAGTTAACATCAACAGGATATGTGTCTGAGGACCTGAAAGCTCATTGGAGCTCAGCTGCACCTGTTTGCATGGCCTGCTGTTGTGCTGAGCAGGGGGGTGTGTACAATTACTGCTAAACTTTGTTTATCTTTGAGGCACATGTTTTCACTTGTTTGCATGGCATGCCGCTGTGCTGAGTGTGACCTTTCAGGGGGCTGTGTACAGTGACTGCTGAGCTTTGTTTACCTTCGTGGTGCTTGTTTCTGCATGTTTGCACAGCATGCCACTGTGCTGAGCAAGGAAGACTGAGGGGTTTACAACATTTGCTAAGCATTGCTTATGTGCAGGGTGCATGTTTTCTTGGCATGCAGCAGTGCTGAGTGCATCTAAAAGCCAATGATATATTAATTACTGATGACTCCTGCTTCACTTAAACTAGGGCCATTAAATGCTCTTAATGATGTATTTGGCAGGTGGAATGCATCATATGTAGCCAACCACACAGGCTGCACCTATAGCAGAGCACTATAAAGGTTGCATGCACCCTACAATCTGATTTCTCCCCCATTCTCTGCACCAGTGGAGTACAGATTTGGGATTTTTAACTGAAGGAATGCTAGGGCTGCTGCAGGTCTGCTACATTTGCATGTGCTGAGTTCATTGCTCTTGCTGCTGCTGACAATAGGCCTAGACTGAGAAGGAAAAGAGTGTTCAGGCCCAGGGTAACCTTCCAGGAGCTACATGAGCTGGAGATTGTAGAGTGCTATAAGGTGGACAGGGACATACTACAAGAACTCACTGAGCTCTGCCTCCCTCAACTCAGACCTAGAGCCAACAGATGGGAACCTATCCCAGTGGAAACAAAGGTATGTAAAGCTCTTAGGGTACTAGCTACAGGTACCTTTCAAAGACCAACTGGGGACATGATGGGGATCTCACAGGCATCAGCATCCAGGGTGCTAACTTCACCATTTCCTGGACACTATGCTACTACATGCCAGTGAGCACATTTATTTTCCCCTCACCCCTGAGGTGAGGGCCAGCTATATCAACACTTCTACCATGTAGTACACTACCCTGAGGTACTGGGTATCAACAATTGCACTCATGTACATATCAAGGCACCACCCAGTGAGGGGGTTAGAATCTACATCAACTATAAGGGGTATTACTCCATCAACTGCCAGCTTGTTTGCAATTCCCAGGGCATTGTCATGAATGTGTGTGCTGGAAGTCCTGGCAGTTATCACAATTTCCCACATCTGGCACACATCACAGCTGTACTAGATGATTGCTAGGGGGGATATCCCACATGGCCATTTACTGGGAGATGCTGGCTATGCATTTGAACATGAATGATGACACCCATCAGAAATGCACACACACCCATGGAAGAATGCCATAATGAGGCACACGCACAAACTAGGAACAGCATAGAGCATGTGTTTGGGCTGCTGAAGTCACAGTTCTGGTGCCTCGATATATCTGGTGGAGCCCTGCAGTACTCACCAGCCACATGTGCACAATTGTTCATAGTATGTGCCATGCTACACAATATGATTCTGTGGAAACAGCTGCAGCAGGATTAGCAAAGGGAAGGAATACTCAGCACCCACCAGTGCCTAGGTTCCCACAGCCACACCTACAGGAGGACTCAGAGTAGGTACCCCCTGAAGATGGCCCTGTAGGCAGACATAGGTGTGTCCAGTATGCCCTGGCCTTGGCCAAGAGACAATGCATTGCACATGTACTGACAACCTAGGGCCCTAGGGGCTGACACCTTACTCCAACTCGCATACATATAGTAAAAAGGATTCCAGCCAGCCCACACAACCTGTACCTAACCATGTATTTGCTGTTTACTGTGTGCATCAGGCAGAGCCATCCCCAAACTACAGGTCTGTCAACTGCTGCATTTGCAAGGTAAGTCACTCACCTATACACCACTTGTAAAGGGTACTAGAATATGTTAGCATATGTATGGACCAACCTCATGTATGCAAGGGAATATAGTGAGCTACTGGGCTATGTGGAGAGATCTAACAGCCACATGGGACAACAGGTACCCAGTCCAATACTATGTGCTCCATAATATTCACTAGGCCACATGGCTGGAAAATCCACTATATGTATGTATATGTATATATATATATATATATATATATATATATATATATATATATATATATATATATATATATATATATATATGGGGATGTATAAATTTCCCCATATACCCTCAGAATGCTGAAGTTATCTGCATCCATGTATCAAAACAGTTGTCTAAAGGAAACAGACCAAGGATGCAACAGTACATAATTCACTCATCCACAGACCCTGTGCCTGCAGAATGTCACCATGTAGACAGACACAGGTGAGCAGGTAGTGTAATGTACAACAGTTTCAACACATGTCTTGGACAGGCCAAATTGTCCATAGCCACATGTTTGCCTGTCTAACTTCAACCAATCACATATGGCCATACTGGTAACTGTACACACATAGCAGGGATATTAACAGGTATCCCACTCCTAGCACACTAGATACAATAACAGTACCAAGAAATATCACTCTGCAGGCCACACATGCTGTCCAGCACAAGGCTACTTTGCATACTCCACAAGTACAGTGCCTGCAATCACATATACAGCAGACATTACCTGTGGTGCTTGTGATAAGTACTGCATGCTATAGTGTGTAATAGTAGATTGGTAGGGGTTCTAATCTCATGTTAGCCAACTCTGTGTGTGAATCTGTGTGTGTAACTATATCTCCTTGCAACACTATGGACGTGCCCTTATGGGCTACCCCCTTGCATTGGTTATGCACATATTGGCCCTGTAACTAGCTGCTGGCCTCTAAACTGCCCTCCTCTACAAGGCCTGCTGATGTCATCCACCTTAGGAGTGCTGGATGACAATCTAATATCAGATGAACTCCATGCTGCATGCAATAAGTACTGTGAGCCATAGGGTGTAATAGCAGATAGGTAGGGGTTCTAATCTCACATCAGCCAACTTTGTGTGTATAAATATATCCCCTTGCACCACTACAGTCATGCTGTTATGGGCTATCCCTGTGCAATAGTTATGCATTTTATGGCCCTGTAACTAGCTGCTGGCCTCTAAATTGCCATCCTCTACATAATCATAACTGATGTCTGCCACCTGTCTGACCCAGTCATAGTATATTTATGGATGTTTCAACTCCATCAACACACCTTGTAGATTTGTAAGTTCAGAAAACCCAGGTGACATGTATCAAGGGTAGCAGACCTTATCACAATGTGTCAATCCATGATTATGCTGACTGCTCCCATTGTCCCTGATAGACTGTTCTACACATATGCACCTAGGGAGCCAGGCACATATACCGCTGTACCTTGCTGATGTCATATTTCTGTTGTGCTGCCATGCCTTCCTGTGCCACTGTATTGTCACCATGTGTCTGTAGTTTATCCCCTCAGACTCCTGGAACAGAAACATATACAGGTCCATGACACACCTGTCATTCTGTAACACTATCACCAGTACAACATCATGCAATATAAGATACACAAAGTTTGATGCATAGTCATGACACATGCCAGCATTCAGTACCTGTTGTGGACCACAACAAGTGGCATTGCAAAACAATAGTGCACTACACAAGTACATGTCAAGTAATATAGTCACCCTGTGCATCAGATACATAGTTGCATTTCCCTGCATCGATGGCAAGGATGACAGGGATGTGGCACAGGTATCATCATATGCACAGTGTGTGGTGTGCGGGTGCTGGAGGCCTAGGTTGTGCCAAACAGTTGACAGCATGTGTGTGAGTCAGGAAGGTGTGTGGGTTAGATGGGCCATGGAGAGGTGCCGTGTGTGTCTGTAGGTGACCTGGATGTGACAGTGGTGTTTGAGTGTGTGTATGTACACAGTCAAGCCCAGTGCTAGCCCTACATGTGTGTATGTTGGACAGCTGTGGACTGTACATGATAGAGTAGATAGTTCACCATTTTTCACTGTCTCTGGCCACAAACATGGGAACTGGCTCTGCCAAGAGTAGCACTGGCACTACTATGCCCAAGGTCAGATGTGGTGTTAGTACCTGATGATGACTGCTGTCTTCTGGGGCTGTGTACCCCATGGGACCACCAAGTACCACGTGCCCATGGCCTGCCATGTCATGGTGTGGGTAGAACACTTCCCTCTGTAGCGCTGGAGGTACTGCCACTACGGGAACATGACTGTGCACAGCCACGTGGACTTTCAGCAGATGGTGTTGTTGACCTACATGCATGTGTCCAACACCCAACTCCAACTAAATGTTCCAGCACAGACAATATGCAGTCCAAGACAGACACTGTCTCAGCCTACCTTCTGTCCACTGTATCAGTGAACTGATCCAGGATGCCCCCAATGCAGTGGAGGCAATAACGGATGCCAGACTCTGCTGCATCCATAACCCTAAGCATATGTTTGGCATGTTCAGAACATGCCTGTGCCTCCATGATGGCCCAAAACATAAGTACAGTGACTCGTGATGTGACACCAGCAACAGGTGGTGGATGGACAGCATGTCTCCTACAAGCACCCCTGTCAATCCACCTCTGTGGTCCTCACTACCTCTCTGGCTATGGCCAGTTTCTACACTCACTGAAGCCATAGTTGCCACACTTCCCTGTTCTGAGTGTCCAATATCTCTGCCTTCTGGGGACTAGGTATTTGTGGGCATAGTGACTGTGTGCAGAGATAATGGGGGCAGAAGAGGGATGAGGCTGAGCTTTGTTTACCTTCGCAGTGCTTGTTTCTGCATGTTTGCACAGCATGCCACTGTGCTGAGCAAGGAAGACTGAGGGGTTTACAACATTTGCTAAGCATTGCTTATGTGCAGGGTGCATGTTTTCTTGGCGTGCAGCAGTGCTGAGTGCATCTAAAAGCCAATGATATATTAATTACTGATGACTCCTGTTTCACTTAAACTAGGGCCATTAAATGCTCTTAATGATGTATTTGGCAGGTGGAATGCATCATAAGTAGCCAATCACACAGACTGCACCTATAGCAGAGCACTATAAAGGTTGCATGCACCCTACAACCTGATTTCCCCCCTATACTATGCACTAGTGGAGTACAGACTTGGGATTTTTAACTGAAGGAATGCTAGGGGCTGCTGCAGATCTGCTACATTTATATGTGCTGAGTTCATTGTTCCTGCTGCTGCTGACAATAGGCCTAGACTGAGAAGGAAAAGAGTGTTCAGGCCCAGGGTAACCTTCCAGGAGCTAAATGAGCTGGAGATTGTAGAGCGCTACAAAGTGGACAGGGACATACTACAAGAACTCACTGAGCTCTGCCTCCCTCAACTCAGACCTAGAGCCAACAGAGGGGTTAGATGTGGTGTTAGTACCTGATGGTGACTACTGTCTTCTGGGGCTGTGTCCCCCATTTGACCACCAAGTACCACGTGCCCATGGCCTGCCATGTCATGGTGTGGGTAGAACACTTCCCTCTGTAGCGCTGGAGGTACTGCCACTACGGGAACATGACTGTGCACAGCCACGTGGACTTTCAGCAGATGGTGGTGTTGACCTACATGCATGTATCCAACACCCAACTCCAACTAAATGTTCCAGCACAGACAATATGCAGTCCAAGACAGACACTGTCTCAGCCTACCATCTGTCCACTGTATCAGTGAACCAATCCAGGATGCCCCAATGCAGTGGAGGCAATCACGGATGTCAGACTCTGCTGCATCCATAACCCTAAGCATATGTTTGGCATGTTCAGAACATGCCTGTGCCTCCATGATGGTCCAAAACATAAGTACAGTGACTCGTGATGTGACACCAGCAACAGGTGGTGGATGGACAGCATGTCTCCAACAAGCACCCCTGTCAATCCATCTGTGTGGACCTCACTAGCTCTCTGGCTATGGCCAGTGTCTACACTCACTGAAGCCATAGTTGCCACACTTCCCTGTTCTTAGTGTCCAATATCTCTGCCTTCTGGGGACTAGGTATTTGTGGGCATGCTAACTGTGTGCAGAGATAATGGGGGCAGAAGAGGGATGTCAACCTCTGGGACAGATTCAGCCCCCGACAACCCCCACCTGTGCCTCACATTAGTACCTGCACTATTATGTATGGTAATCCACACAGACTCATCCAGATGAGGATCCTCCACAACTGCATTACTAGTCTTACATCTTTTCATCTCCACTAGGATGCACAAAGGTCAACCTCACAACAACATACACATACAAGTCTAGGCCTTTATAGCATGCACTTCAGCTACATCCACTTAGAGTTGCCAGTCAATATACCTGTAAGGTATGCAATATGACACTATACGTGATAGAATGATAGAAATACACATAAAACCCAGTACACCTATCTTGAGAATATATGCCAGTACTAGTGTCACTGCCTCAGGTATGTACTATCTCCCTTTTGTGTTTGAATAGGCATATTGGAGTAATCTCCTCATGTATAGGAGGCTGTGTAGTCACTCATAACTATATGTGCAAGCATGTTAATGTTTATTCAGATATACACCTGTGATTACCCAGTCTATGAATTGTAGTTAACTGGTCCAGAATGGAACATACAGATATTCTACTCTGGTTAAACAACATTTTCACATAGGGTAATATGGCAGCCCTTAACTTTCATAGGGTATATATGATCCATAAAACAACAGTATCATACTTACCAGGTACAGGACCATGGGCTTGGGCAACACCTGAGAGACCTATGAAAAGGTGAGGGACAGGTATTGTCAGCACCACCAAATGTTGCAGCACTACAAGGTAATATGTGCATATATCCACTTGTATAGTAGCTACTGTTTTACTGGCTGTATTGCTGACATTCTGAGTATGTGTGCACAACTGAGCTTAAACCCCAACACCCTCCCAATGTAGATAGACCTGACACCATTGTACAGGTATGTACAGCCTGCCACAATGACTGATACAATATTACACTGGTGAACACAGTAAGCTTACCTGGATGCTCCTCTGCTGTGGACACTGTGGTACCCACCTCCACAATGTATGGTGTGATGGATGCCTGGGAGCTGTCATGTGTTCCTAGGTTCATCAGGAATTCCTCTGTGGCCAAGAGTAGTTGTTCTGTTGCAGGATCTCCATCGATGGTGGCATGATCTCTGGCAACATCAGCTGCCCTTCATTGTGCAGCATTCACCATGTCTGTGGCATGGTGTCAGACCTGCTCATAGGTCCTGTCCTGCTGGTCAATCTCATTGACATCCCACACAAGGTCTATCCACAATGCTGCCCGCTGTTCCTGATTATGCCTTCCCCTGGACAATAAGATCTAATGATGCTGTTTTAGTCCATCCACTATTATCTCATTCTCCTCATCTGAGAAGAGAGCATGTCTTCTGTGTACAATGTTCCTGAAATACAACAAAAGGAGAACACATTACAGGACCAGATACATGGATGTCCACTATGTACAGATTCAGCACACCCATAATGGCCTGCACTATCCACTGCTCCTTCACACGTCATACCCCACAGTGTGGCAACACACTACGTGTGTGGATACCACCAAGATAGTAGTAATAGACAATTGGATGGGAAACTGGAAATTCATCCCTGGTTTGGCACCTATATCTCTAAAGGACACAGGTAACCTGTAAATGGTTCATCTCCCAGGCCCATGCTTACACTTATCAAGGGTATCAGAACTTGTCAAAGATTTGGGATGCATGGCTAGGTTTAAAAAGACCCTTGTGGTCATTAGCCTAATAAACACCTATGATCCTATGAATACTGGGGTATGTCTATGTTCCTGTGTGCTGTGACAGATTCTGCTGTATGTTCCTATACCCAGCACTGCAGTCTACTGTGGTGTGTCCCCTATGGGTAAACTCCCACTAGTATGTCACATGGACGATGCCAGACAAATACCAGTGTGCTATTACAACACTCTATGGGGACAGTCCAGCAACACCAGTGTGCCATAATGATAGAAAACAATGCAAACCTGCTGTAGTATATGTTCCCTGTAGGCATCATACCTCTCAACTATACAGATGTTCGCAGAATGTCAAGCTTTTTGCCCAATATTTTTGGTCATTGTGATGGATTTCTGGAAAATTCTTAGCAAATCATTGAGGGTTGACGTCAGAAAATAAAGACAGACATCTGAGTTGCAGATATTATACGCTTAAGAACACAGTCATGCTATTGTAATTAATCTTAGTTTGTAAGAGCAATATTTAACAAGTGTCCCTAATTTTGGGCCTTTGTCCCTCCATTAATTATGGCTTTGTCCATATTTCTTGCTGTAAGAGGTTGATAGGTATATTAGGCATAGCTGTCAGCCAAACAGGGACAAATGTCAACAGAATCAGGGACTTAGCCAGAGTACATCAGGGACACTTTTAAAATGTTAGAACTATTTATGTGGGACATTGACAGAATGAGAGGAGGTGACTTACCATACGTTTGACATTACAGGATTGTACACCCTTACTTATTTTCATTATGTATTACATGTAGTCCACTAGCTTTCCTACAAAAGCCATCTGTTATAGGAGGGATTAAGAGGGACAGAGCTAAGACTTGAGTGAAATCAGGGACAGTTGAGCAGCATGCCTGTAGGTGTAGGACAGCAGAGTGTCAATGACATCTCATTACCATAGGTCTAGGACAGGCTTACTACTGTAATCCCTATTCTCCATACCTCCATCCCCCCATCTCATTACCATAGGTCTAGGACAGGCTTACTGCTGTAATCCCTATTCCCCATACCTCCATCCCTCCATCTCATTACCATAGGTCTAGGACAGGCTTACTGCTGTAATCCCTATTCTCCATACCTCCATCTACCCATCTCATTACCATAGGTCTAGGACAGGCTAACTGCTGTAATCCCTATTCTCCATACCTCCATCCCCCCATCTCATTACCATAGGTCTAGGACAGGCTTACTGCTGTAATCCCTATTCTCCATACCTCCATCCCCCCATCTCATTACCATAGGTCTAGGACAGGCTTACTGCTGTAATCCCTATTCCCCATACCTCCATCCCCCATCTCATTACCATAGGTCTAAGACAGGCTTACTGCTGTAATCCCTATTCCCCATACCTCCATCCCTCCATCTCATTACCATAGGTCTAGGATAGGCTTACTGATGTAATCCCTATTCCCCATACCTCCATTCTCCAATCTCATTACCACAGGTCTAGGGCAGGCTTACTGCTGTAATCCCTATTCTCCATACCTCCATCCCCCCATCTCATTACCATAGGTCTAGGACAGGCTTACTGCTGTAATCCCTATTCTCCATACCTCCATCCTCCCATCTGCATCCTGTTATATGGAGAAATCATTTACATACCTGGTGGAGTGCAGTACTCCTTTTTTTAACTTTGCTTCCAGTAATGTTTTGCAAAGACTGTCTCTGTGTGAGGTAAGTCTCATACAAACTCGTTCCCCATAACCAGCTGCTTGCCTTTTTAAGGTACTTCTCATTAGCAGGTAATTACCTCTGCACCATTCTGTGACTCTGATATGCTAATTGCAGCCAAAACAGCTGAATTGCACTATCATTAGCCAATGACATGCCACCACAGTTCAATATATAATGCCTTCATGTAGACCTGGCCCTCTTTCTTAGCTGTTCAGATGGACATTACTGAGGTGTGGAGACTACATCATCATAGAGGGTAGGTATCATAACTGTCAACTGTAGAGATTTATGCAGTATGTCCACAGTTTCACCTCATATGTGTGGTCAGTGTCCCATGACATTGTGGTCATCTGAAAATCACTAGCAAATCATTGTGGGATGAAGTCAGTAATGAAAGACACACATCAGAATATGCATGCTAATGCAATAGCTGTTATTTTATCAACTGACTATCTTTGCAAGAGCAATCTGTAAAACATGTCCCTATCTCTTGGCCTTTGTTCCCCCATTAAGTATGGCTGTGTCCGAGTTCCTTGTTCTAGGGAGTTGGGGGGTATGTTAGGTCTGTAGCAGCTACCTTTACATACAGCTGTGTGTGCTACAGGCTGCAGCTGCTGCTGCTGCTAATACACATCGGGTGGAGTGTGAACACTCTGGAGGACAACAAGCTGTACATGTAACTGTGGCAGCTGTGTCAGCCCTATTGTTATGGCAGAGCCAGGACAAAGGTACCCTTTACAGTCCACTTGAGGAATGTGATTAAGGTATGTCTGTTATGCAACAGTGCCAATAACAGAGTAGTAGGTGACATATATTTATGCTATATGGTTATGTGCAGTTTGTCCCTACCTGCAGGCCTTTGACTTGCAAATCTGGGTAACAGTTAAACAATTAGCAGTAACTTGTACGGATAAAGATTGCATGCTACAGTTGTTAATTGCTGTCTTCACAATAATGTAATTGAACTGCATCACAGGACTGGATAGGAACCTAGGACTGTGTGTGGCAAAATGTACTGTATGCAAGGCATTTAACAGACTGAGCTATTGAGTCACTGCTACAGCAGGTCTGTTTGCAAGGTATGTGTGCAGACACACAGGCTGTGACACACATTGTCTGCATCCATCAGTATGTGCATGGATTTATATAGCTATATTTCTTCAACAGGGTTCCAGTTATACATGTACTTTGCCATTGATGCCTTAGCAGGTGTCTTTCTACATGTTGCTGATAAAAGGGCACATTTACCTGTTATCACAGGCCTCACTTACATCCATTATTATGTCTTTGGCTGGCTAGTGATGTATTATTGCACCAGAGTCTAAGGTGCACTCCCATTGTCCCCACTAGTTTTTAATTCCAGTTTGCATGGTGCAGTGCAACACGCAACTCCGCTGAGACATGCCTAATGACTCTAAGTGGCAATCACTATGTTTTGATGAAAACACCTGTTTTAATACAGGTTTGTGTGGTGTGTTAATAAAGTGTGATGGGCTCGGGTTCAAAACATGGCAGAGGTGTTTATTTTGTACATGTGTCTGACAATGTTATAAACACATTTCATCATTAAAGCTCTATTTAGTTAAACCTAGCAAAAAACTATAAAGAAACGAAAAAGGGGGTGATAGGAAAGTGGGGAAATGGGGCAAGCCGGGGAAAAACATAATGAAAGGTGGGTAGGGATGTGCAGGAAGGGTGTAGGAAAGAATTATAGCTATCCATTTCTTGTACAGCAACAGCTGTGCACTTTGACAGAACTTGTACATGTGTCTGCACTCTCCAGCCCAGAGAGAGGGATGAGGACAACATAACTGTGGTTTCAAGCCAATTGGACCAAATTACTTGTGTCCAGTGGACATGTGTATGAAATGGAGAGCTATGTATGGGACGATATATTTTTAGGGCGATAGCTGCCCATTTTTTTGAGGTGAGAGTAGAATGTTGAGGAAGGGACATAGGTACATTTAGGGGAGGTAAGTTGGGTAGGATAGGATGCATTTGCAAATAGACAAGACAGACAAGAAAGCAGACAGAGGTGGTTTGTGATACATGAGTGGGGTGAACATTTTAGATAGGGAGGTTGTTGGGGAATCTGATTGGGAATAATGCAGTGTGGTAACTGTCCATACTGCTATGTTATGGAACTTGGAATTACAACTGATATGAATGGCTTTAGATTAAATTGTAAGAATAGATTTAACTGTAACTCAAAAGGAGTCATTTGTGTTGCTAAATATCAAGCCTGCCCCTCTTTTTATATAGGTAAGACAGATCGGAGACTGAGGGACAGGGTGTATGAACATCTCAGGAGCATAAGTCAACACAAAGAAGAACATGCTCTAGCTAGGCATGTACTTGTGCACCCAGATCATAAGTTTAAATTTAAGGTAATTGATCAGGTCATTCACAATATGAGGGGTGGTCCATTTAGTTTACTGTTGGAAAAAATTGAATTAATGTGGCAAATTAGGCTGAATGCATACACAGATCCTGGTTTAAATGAAAAGTGTTTAATAATGTGTTTATTGAAGCTCAAAAGTTTGGATAGATAAGGGGCAGGATTCATGAAGGCTTGCAAGGAGTCTAAGAGTAGTGTAAGACTCCATGCAGCCCTCGTGATCCAGGAACAGCCCGAAATTCCGTGTAAGAGACCAGATAAAACGTCTCTTACATGGACTGGGCGTGGATATGCTAATCACCTCACTTGCAGCCGAAAGGCATGCAAATGAAGTAGATTAGCGATCCACGAAGCTCAAACCAGCCCGTGTAAGAGTCGTGTTAGCTGCAGAAATGTACTCAGTTGACAACTGAGTATGTTTCTGCAAATAACACAATGGAGCCATGTCAGTTCCAAATAAAGGGTGCATATGTGTCAGGCAGCATGCCAATGGCCAAATATGTGGCCATTGGCAAGGTACCCCCATGCAAATATGAGAAAAAAGTAATGTTTAAACGCAGCGCAGCCCCGCGCAAATGGGCTGCGCTATATAAAACATAAAAATGAAGGTTATAAACCCACAAATGTGGGTTTTATGCAATACATGGATTTACAATGCAGGGACCAGCACACCAAAAACAACATGGCCACCGTTTAGTGGTTGCTAAGGGGGGAAGCTGAGTCTAAGACATGTAACTAAGTATTAGTAGGCAATCTTATGTAAATGAGTGTTAGGATACTGAATCTCATGGTCACATAGCAAATGAGCACATTCCGAGTAGTGTAAGAGTTACATAAGGGGGAGGAACAGAGTAGGAGATAGGTGACATCACAGGGGGGAATGGCAGAAGGAAATGCAGTTCATTGGAGGACAGTGTTATGTGACAGATGTCAGACACATATCATGGAAAGAGGAGTGCCACAAGATAAGCATGGGAAAGTCAAGAAATGGAAGGTGTACACTGTAGCCAACACCAAAGTTTCTTGCTGGGTGTGCATGTGCACGTGTGCCCGCCAGGAGGTGCGAGTAGGGCAGTGTGCGCGCGTGCAAGGCAGACTGAGCATGTGGGAGCCTGTTGGCAGACTTGTAAGACTGGTTGCGCTAGTGTGCGCGTGTTTTATCCCGAATAAGTAGATTGTAAACTGTGTAAGCATATGTGTGCGTGTGTAAGCCACTGTCAGCGTGTTTCTGCTGGTATGCGCATTGCTCCCCCCTGAGGAAACAGAAAGGAAAAAGGAAGCAACAGAAATAGTAGGAAGCTAGCAGGGAATACTGCTGGAGCTAACAGGTGAAAACAATTAGAAGAAGGCAATTACACAGGCAGAATACTAGCCCAGCCCAGCAGTTAAAACTCTGCAAACAGCAGTGCAGGATGTTTCTCTCAAGAGACACTGCAAGACAGGAGTAAGCTATTAGAAGTGAAAACTGAAAAAGCTTCACTCGGAGCAGAAATGCTAGGGGCTGCCATAGCTGTCATAAGGAGACATAGGCAACTTGCGGAGGGTGGTGACAATGCAAATGCTGCCAGACAACCCACAGTGAGGAGACGGAGAAGAGTGGACAGGCCCAGGGTCACCTACCAGGGGTTACATGAGGTGGAGATAGTGGAACGCTATAGAGTGGACAGAGACCTCATGCAGCAAATTGTTGAGCTGTGCAGGCCAAACCTCACACACAGAACCAACAGAGGGGAACCCATCCCAGTGGAAACCAAGGTATGTGTTGGCCTAAGAATACTAGCAACAGGTACCTTCCAGAGACCAACTGGTGATATGATGGGGATATCACAGGCATCAGCCTCCAGGGTACTGCACCAGTTCCTGGATGCCATGTCAGCACATGTCGGTGATCATGTATATTTCCCCAATGCCCGTGAGGTATTGGCCAGCAATATGCGTCTCTTCCAGCAAATAGCGGAATACCCTGAGGTAGTGGGTGCAATAGACTGCACGCGCATACGCATCAAAGCACCAGCCGGTGAGCGGGGTATGGCCTACATTAACTGCAAGGGCTTCCCCTCCATCAACTGCCAGGTCGTGTGTGATGCCCAGGGCATAATAATGAATGTGTGTGCTGGCTGCCCTGGAAGCTACCATGATTCCCATATCTGGCATCTGACGCAGCTGTACCAGACATTTGCCAGTGGGGACATCCCACATGGTCACTTAGTAGGGGATGCTGGATATGCACTGGAGCCGTGGCTGATGGCACCCATCAGAAATGCACACACACCTGAACAGGAACGCCATAATGAGGCACATGCACAAACATGAAATGTAATCAAGTGTGTGTTTGGGCTGCTCAAGTCATGGTTCCGGTGCCTGGATACATCTGGTGGAGCCTTACAGTACTCACCAACTACAAGTACCCAAATTGTCATGGTATGTGCTATGCTACATAATATGATTCTGTGAAAACAGCTGCAGCAGGATCACCATAGGGCTGGGACAAACAGCCCCCCACCATTGCCAAGTCAATCACAGGCAGAGCATGACTCAGAGGAGGAACAACCTGAGCCTGCCCCAGTAGGCAGAAGGAGGCGTGCCCAGTATGCCTTGGCCTTGGCAAAGCGGCAATGCATAGCACATACACTGGCTCAGTAGGGTCCCTGGAAATTATACCTCTCTCCGACTCACACATATAGTAAAAGGGACGCCTAAGTTGAGACAACCTGCTTTCAAACATGTACAGGGAGTGTAGTATGTGCATCCAACATAGGCAGCCCTGCAGCACCACCTGAGACATGCTTGCCATGTGTTAAGCAGTGTAACACCATGTAGTATATGCAATCTTGATGACCCTGACTAACATCCTACCCTCACCAAGCATGATGCCACAATATGAAGATCAGATGATCAATTGCAATAATTGGCTGAAGTATTGCTGCTAGACAAAAGGGATCCAATGTGTGCCAGCTGGGGATGACATGCTGAGCACGACATGATGCTCCACCTGCTAGGGGTGGCATGCACCTATCAGTCCTGGCCTTATGGATAATGGCAAAAGCTGTTGTTACCCCCAGTGTGCCTTGAATAGGTAAGGCTCAAAACACAAACCCACCTCCATAGGTATCACAAGGGATAAGAACCTAGATGTAATGCTACCCAATGCCAGAAGTCTAAACAGCAAGATGCATGCAGTCTAAACTCCCCCAGCATGGATAATGTTTATATCTGTTTTGTAACAGAAAACTGGGTCAAGACTCACAATAGCACCCTAACACTACCAGGTTACACCACATACTGTGCTGTACAGCCCCAAAACATGGAACAAGCTACAAAAGGAGGGTGACTAGCAATAATTGTCAAGGATGACCACACCCCCATGTTGTACCACAGCAAGAAGCAGCATGGACTAGCCATGGTCAAGTAACAGTGGCTAAAACTGCCTCCCAGTTTATAGCCTGCTACAGACTACCATCCCAACATCAGGAACTGCACTTGGCCTATGTTGGAATACATGAATATATCAAGCTCTCCAAACCACATTATATTGGGTGACTGAAAATACACAAACATAGACTGGGAGCATTATTCTAGCTCCAACACCCTAGGACAAAGGTTCCTAGAATCCATAAACCAAAATGCTCAGGAACAATGTACCACTCCCACAAGAGGGGTAAGCATACTGGATGTGATAATCAGCAACATGGGTACTGGATGGCAAGATGAGAAGTGTATCCCTCACTGGTAAGATCAGACCATAGAGTAATCACACCGGATATACACATCCTGACCACAGTCCCTGGCCAGAAAACCACAGTGAAAAACATGCGTAAAGCAAATGTTGCACTCCTCCAAACTGATGTGGAATCTATTAAAGGCCCTGTGCATGTGCAAAATATGGGCCACACCTCAGAACCCATTATACAGGCATTCCATGAACACTGCCAGGAATGTGTGGTTTATGCAATCCCAAATAAAACCAAGACACAATGCCATACATGCAGGCATCTGGCATGGTGGACCCCAGCCATTACCAAACCCTGCAAGAGAATGAGGAAGCTACTACATGATAGAGCAAACCTAAAAATGGAAGTAATCTCTGATCAGTATTATGGCAATAAAATATGTCCACTCATACAATCCACTAAGGCCAGCTACAACAAGTTGAATCTGTGAATCTTGAGGCAATGTTACACCTGCCCCATGTACACAGACAACCCTCTCCTCCCCCCAAGAAATACAAATATATGTGAGAGATGCAACCATTTATCCAAACCGGAGGCTGAGCTCCCTCAACACAGTGCTCTCAAAACTATTCAGGAGGAAAAGGTAACCACACACACCACAAACCCAGTCTCACATAGACCTATCACAACTGCAAACCAAAGACATAAACACAGAAAAACATTCCCGGAGGATCTAATTACAAACACACCACATCAACAGAGGCCTCCAAAGCAGACACCCAAGCAACCACTACCTCCAAACATAGCACATGCAAGACATAATACACAAAGCTGGTGTGCCAAACAGTCACAGGCCGGAAGGAGAAACAACATGCCTGATACAGTTGTAATAGGTGACTCCATAGTCAGACACACTGCTGTCCCGCTCACCAGACTGATCAAGGGAAAGGGTACAGTAAGCTGCCTGTAGGCTGATACAATACGCCACATAACACAAGTATGCAGGTCACCCCAAAGCAAGTACAAATATGATGCAGTCATTGTCCATGCTGGTGTTAATGACCTGAGACGTACCTCCCCGGACTACATGAAAAGAGACATAGATGAGCTCTCCAATTATGTAGTCCAGGCCGGTATGACACTGACCTTGTGCAGCATCCTACCCTCACCAAGAATGATGCCACAGTACAAATACAGAATGATCAGCTTTAACAAGTGGCACAATTACTGGTGTCATTCCTAGGGGATCCAATGTCTGTCTGCTTGTGATGTCATGCTTGACAAGCCATGCTGCTTTGCCAGGGATGGCTTGCACCTGTTACCCCTGGGTGTCTGGATATTGGCTAAGGCTCTTGCCACCTCCATAGAGCCTTTTGTAGGCAAGGCTGAAAAGACAAACCCACGTCCCTAGAAAACATAAGTGGAAAGAAACATAAGGGTAATGCTGCCCAATGCCAGACATCTAAACCTCAACATGCATGCTCCCAAGGCCCTCCCCAGTATGGGGAACATTGATGTCTGTGCAGTGACAGAAACCTGCAGCAAGGCTCCTGAGAGCACACCAGCACTACCAGGTTATACCTCATATCATGCGTTATGGCCCCAAAACCTGAACCAAACCATAAAAGGAGGGGGAATATCCATATTCAGCAAGGTTACCCACACGTCCAGGTAACTGACAATGCATGAGGCATCGGAGACCACCCATGTGCAACTAACCATAGGCAAAACTGCTGTACAGTCTGTAGCATGCTACAGACGACACTGTCACACACAGAAACCCCACTCAGACTTCCGGAAGACACTGGACAGTATGAATGTCTCACCAAATACCAAACAAGGTACTCACAAATTACCACATAGGTGGTAATCCATTACGTATGGAAGGAGTAATCAGGGACCTAGGGACACAAGTGGACAGTAACCTGTCATGTGACACTCACATTGCCAACGTGGCTAGGAAGACCTTCTATATTGGCCACCTTATCATGAAAGGATTCACATCTATGTCAACAGAGGTCATTGTGCCCCTATACTGTTCTCTTATCAGGTCCATAATTTAGTAAAATGCGTCATTTGGGATGTACCTTACCCAACACCTGCAGCAGTTAGAAAGACCTCAAAGGTACCTCGCCAAGAGGATAAAGGGTCTCAGATATATGTCATATGCTGCCTGGCTGTACACACCCTAGCTGTATGCAGTCACATACTGGCTATGCAGAGGCGTTGTATGCCTGTTGTACAAGGCCATGTCCAACACAGGATTAATGGACATACTCCACCCCAGAAAACCCAAATCCATCAGAGCTGTGAGAGTGAGAGATGTCAACCTCAACACATAATGAAATAGGATGTGCTGGAGGGACAGATACATAACCCAGAGGCTCCCTACACCCTGGAACGGAATCCCTCTCCATGTTAGGCAGAGCCCCTCACTGACTCTCTTCAAGAGGAATCTTGCCAAGTGGATGGGTGATCGTAGATGTACACTGGGGGTCTTCACTGTGTCACGTCCAGACAGAGGCACAGTAAAGTAAATCCTAAATGGCCATAATATTCACATAGCAAGGGGTGGCAAAAGCCACACACACACTGGCTAGGCTTATAAATGCCTTAGGGTGGATAGCCTAGTATGAACCTATGAAGATACAAATTGTACAGGACACTAAGGATAATCACAAGGCTTTCATAACTGATGGTAGGAACCTTGTTGTGAATTCACAGATATGGTCTGAATCACTCAAATATTACAAACAATATATCAAACACACACACATTGCGAACATCCAACCTGACAGGTGCAGTGCAAAGTCCCCCCCACCAAAATGCCAAATTTCTATCCCAGCAGAGTGCTGGCCCCCTGACATTGCAGATGCTGAGGTAACAGCCAGCATCTACAAAGCAAAATACACAGCATCAATGGTACAAGATGGTGTCCTGGCCTGAGTCCAACATGGACTCCAAGAAGAATGGAATGCCAAATAACACTACTGCTCAATGTCAGCCTTACCACAGGATATGTACCCAAAGAGCAGTGTACAACAACAGTGGTCCTTCTCCACAAAGGTGTTGCCTGAATGGATACTGCAAACTACCACCCCAGAATCCTGACAAGCTTGGTCTGCAAAGTTATGGAAAGGATCAGCATGTACCTCAGACATAAAGATATTGGGGACCTACAGACACTGGACCCTACCCAGTGTGGCTTTCTTAAGTGCAGATCCTGCCCCTTAAACATGTCTGACTCATTTGAAACAGTAATTAAGGCCATTGATGGGGGAATGTGGTCCACACAGCCTAGCTGGACCTTGCAAAAGGCTTCCATACAATACCTCATGTGTTCATTATAGATAAGTTCACCAGCTTAAATATAAACCCCTATGTCAGTAGAGGGGTTGCAAACCAGACCAAGGACAGAACTGACATGGTCAGAAATGCTGCAGCCATGTCAGACTACAAACCAGATACAACTGGCATCCCACAAGGCTCAGTCCTGGGACCTCCTTTGTTTGGTATATATGTCCCATAGGTACAGGCCAACATGGAAGGACTGTGTCTGAACAAGTTTGCAGAGGACTACAAACTGGCCACCATATCTGACCCTCCATCTGACACAAGCATCCCACAAAAGGGCCACATAGAAACAGACAACTGGTGCCATAACCATGTCAGGAAGCTAATTGCAGAAAAGTGTATAGCCAACCCCTGTGGATATACAGTAAGTGCCCACCAATTACCACATAGGTGTTAACCCATTAAGTACTTAAGATATAATAAGAGACCTGGGGACACAAGTTGATAGATATCTAGCATTGGACAAGCATGTGGCTGTAGTGGTTACAGAAACATACCATATAACCACCTAATCATGAAGGTAGTCAGATCTAGATCAGGGGAGATCATTGTGGCTCTGCAGTCATCCTTCATCAGCCTCACAATTGAGTACAATGGCCCCTGTAGGATGTACCTCAGCAGACACCTCCATCAACCGGAAAGACCCCAAAAGTACCTCACCAGGAGTATCAAAGAGCTTGAACAGATGCCATGTGTTTCCTGAGTAAACAAACTGTAGCTCCACACAGTGCCATACTGCCCACCCAGAGGCAAGCTGTGCCTGATGTATAAAGCCATGTCCAAGCTGGAATCAATGAACATGCTGCACCTTGTACAATCTGAATGGCAGTGAGCTATGCACATGAGAGACCTGAACCCCAGTACTGACATACATAGGACATGCTGTACTGATTGATCCATAACACAGAAGCCACACCCACTCTTTGAGTAAACTCCCAGTACAGGTTAGCCAGAGAGTCACTCATTGACTCTCCTCAAGAGGAATCTTGATGAGTGGATGGGAGATGGTAGGTTTACCCTGGGTATCACTGTTATGTCACGGGTAGAGGGAGGCACAGTATACTAACCATGACATATGTCATGGCAAACTCCAGTTACGTGTGTCGAAGGACAAACACACTCTTTGACTAGCATTAGAAATGGCCTAGGGCATATCGCTAGTGCTTGCCAATGTCCACCTATGTTGTGGAATACACTACCGATGTTGGACAAGCCTGGTTTAAGTAGTCCATATCTGAACATAATGCAACATGGTCATATGTGCACAACTGGGCCCTAACCAGTCTGTTGTGCTCATTATGAAAATTTAAAGCAGTGATAGGATTAAAGCCCAGGATACTGTCCACCACAGTGAAAGTACTGAACCAGTACACTATACGGTACTACAGTGTTTGGTCAGTATGAAAGGATGTTGACAACTGTATGCAAAGTATCCCATGCAAACCCTGCAGGCACAGTACAATCCCTGTTGTGTTCAGACACAAAGCAGTTGGCCAGTAAGTACACAACATGACACCCAACACACAACCATAAACGTGAAATATTGTTGAAGTTCACACTCATCCACAAATGTGGTGGACTGCAGATTTCAACATATGGAAAGCTCACACTGGGCATGCTCGCACACTTTGATAAATGAGACATATGTCAGACAACATGCCATGGAAAGCCTGAACTGGGCATGCTCACACACTTAAGCCATATCTCAGTTTAGCAGTTGGCCACACATATCTGGTATTTGTACATGTTATTCCAGGAACCAACCACATTACAGCAATCTGCCCAGTGCACACAGTTAAATGACTACAGAGACATAAGTGATATAGTGGATCCCTCTCATATTCAAACATCTTCCACAGATACACAAGTTGTTCATAGAAACAGGGAATGATATGGCAATAAAGACCTGCAAACAGTCTATCAGCAACAAATATTGTGCATCTGACAATTAAACATATGGGTGTAGAGGTCAATACTAGGCTGTTTGCCCTAGGGAAGGAAATCTTAGCCAGAGTGTGCTTGGCGTCTGCCTCCCCAGTACAGTAGGCTACTGTGCCACTGTAAATTAGGTCACATAAGGCACCATTTAAGGCTAGTGCGCTGTGCCTCCATCAAGCAGGGACACAGTGGAGATCCCAGGGGCTGAATTTGCTATGCCACATCCATGCGGCTGGTGTTTGCTGGAAGATGGTTGGTGAGGACCTCTAACAGTAAGTGGGTGTCAATAACAGATTGAGGGGAGCCTTATCTGCAGTGTCTGGACAATTTCACTGTCAACACTTTGTCGTCATCATTATGAGGGATTGAAGTGTTGTGCCAGTACTGTTCAGAGATGTCCTCCCTCTGTGGGCTACTGCTCTGCAATGTATTAGCTCACTCCATCTGTTGGACAGCTCATATATGGCTGGTGTACACCTGGCAGGTGTCCTGTTGTGGAGGAGTCATGGGTATATTTGGGATAGCATGATCAATGCAAACCTTCCACATGCTCATATAATGCAATTGTCAAGGATTATGCAGAGTGACCTGTATACTCCCCCAGCATGGGTCCTTTGAAGTCTTCCTCCCCAGTCTTCACAAGTGCAAAGTCTGCTTTTGATAAATACACTTTGTTTGCAGTGACAACCTTGCCTGGGGGTGAGGATGGGATATGGATGTCCAGGGAAAGGTGGGTATGGTCAGATATCAACAATGGTGGTCTACCTATGGTGTGGAACAGTGAGTACCCATGTTGCAGATGGTCAGGTGCAATATGTATTCCTCCTTGTGGCTGTGGTGAGTGGTCCTGCCATAGCACATGGACACCCAAATTGTAGTGGCTGTAGGGTAATGTTGTAGAGGCCTGAGTAGTTCCCACACACAATATACCTGTACCTGACGTTAACAACTGGAATGGTGTATGTGAACACCTTCATATCTTGGCACTGTTCCCAGGGAAGCAAAGTGTGTGTCCTGGATGTGGGAGGGGTGGTCTGAACTCGTTGTTTTGTGTGTTACAGGTCCTGTGGTCACGAAGCATGGTATAAAACATAACCTGCCAGTGCTGATGTGCATATCTGACCCTGACGTAGGTGGCTGCAAATGCATATATATGCTATCCCCCACCTGACAGGTAGTAATAGATGTACATACCTCTGTAGAAATAATGATGTCAGCACCCTATAAATACTGCAGGTGCAGAACAGATACCCAGTAATTCGGATAGTGCGCTCCACTAATGTGTCTCCCTCAAGTGTCATAATATAGTTAGGTAGGGGTTTGAATCCTGCAAATGCTCAGTGTGTGGGTGAGCGGAGTTGGTGTGTGTGCAATTCTGTGTGAGAGAAATGTCCCTTTTGGCAACTAGGAGAACACACTACAGGATGCACATTCCCCTTTCTAAACACTGATGATGTCAGCACCCTATAAGTACAGCCGGAGAAAAGAAACCTCCCGATATTGTGAATAGCGTGCTCTGCTAATGCGTCCATCTCAAGTGTCATAACATAGTTAGGTAGGGGTTTGAAGCCTGCAAATGCTCCGTGTGTGTGTTTGGGTGAGGGGGTTAGTGTGTGTGCAATTCTGAGTGAGAGAAATGTCCCTTTTGGCAACTAGGAGAACACACTACAGGATGCACATTCCCCTTTCTAAACACTGATGATGTCAGCACCCTATAAGTACAGCCAGAGAAAAGAAACCTCCCAATAATGTAAATAGTGTGCTCTGCTAATGCATCCATCTTGAGTGCCATAACATGGTTAGGTAGGGGTTTGAATTCTGCCAATGCTCAGTTTGGGTGAGGGAGGTTAGTGCGTGTGCAATTCTGTGTGAAAGAAATGTCCCTTTTGGCAACTAGGAGAACACACTACAGGATGCACATTCCCCTTTCTAAACACTGATAATGTCAGCACCCTATAAGTACAGCCAGAGAAAGAAAACCTCCCAGTAATGCGAATAGCGCGCTCTGCTAATGCATCCGTCTTGAGTGTTATAACATAGGTAGGGGTTTGAATGTTGCAAATGCTTAGTGTGTGTGTTTGGGTGAGGGTTAGTGTGTGTGCAAGTCTCTGTGAGAGAAATGTCCCTTTTGGCAACTAGGAGAACACACTACAGGATGCACATTCCCCTTTCTAAACACTGATGATGTCAGCACCCTATAAGTACAGCCGGAGAAAAGAAACCTCCCAGTAATGCAAATAGCGCACTCGGCTACTGCGTCACGTACTGGTGTCATAACATAATTAGGTAGGGGTTTGAATCCTGCAAGTGTATGTGTGTGGAGGGGTGGAAGTAGGGTGTGTGTAATTACATGTGTGAGAGAACTGACTCTTTTGGCAACCAGTACAACACACTAGCTGCTGCATATTCCAATCTCTAAACAGAGATTATGTCAGCACTCTACAAGTACAGCAGAAGAGGGCAAATCTCCCAGTAATGCAAATAGCATGCTCTGCTACTGCGTCTGTCACTACTGTCATAGCACAGTTAGTTATGGCTTTGAACTCCACAAATGCCACGTGTGTTTTTGTCACACAGAATGCCCATGTGTGTGGGTTGTTGTTCACAATAATGCATGACATTGATTAAACCAGTAATGGCAATGCACACATATGATGTATGTGTGTGCCAACTACACATATATACCTGTGACCTTCAATAGTTCCCATGTCTGACACCGGCCACATGTGAATACATGGTATTTGCACTGGATAACATTATGACTGTGGTTTTCTGTGTGGGTGCTGCATGTGGTATGTGTATATACAGTGTGAGTTGTATATGGTATCATCCTAGCAGCGAGGGATACACATATGGTCTGGGGCATATAGTCTGCATGTTGTTGATGAACAGGTGCTGCATGTTTTCACCTGTTGTGGGAGTGGTAACAAGTTGTTCCATAGCAATGCAGTGACTACATGCTAGGAACCTTTCAGCTAGGGTGTTGTAGCTACAGTAATTCATCAGCATTCAGTAATACCTCAGCATTCTTGGTGAGGGTATGATGCCAACCAAGGTCAGGGTCATACCAGCCTGTGCCACATGCTCAGAGAGCCCTTCTATGTTCCCTATCATGTAGTCCAGGGAGGTACATCACAGGTCAGCCAGAGTGGCACGGACAATGACTGATACATATGTGTCCATGCCTCTGACTGACCTGTATGCTTGTGGTGGACCATAGTGCCCCATGGGCATATCACTGTGACCTTCACCTTGTCCAGCCTGGTGAGCGGGACCTCACTGTACTGGACAATAAAGGTACCCAACACAACTGTAGCAGGTGTGTTGTCTAGCCGTATAGGCTGTGACTGGCACACAGGATTTGTATGCTATGTGTTGCACGTGCTGTGTTCCGGCTTAACGTATGCCTGTGTGCCAGCTGCAGAGGTGTCTGCTGCTCAGGCAGGATGCTATTCTGAGGCTCCAAGAATGCCCCAGTGTGTTCATGTGTTTGGATTGCTGTCAGTGTACGTCTACATCAGACTGGTATTGTAGGCACTGTAGTATTTCATGCCACCTGACAGGTTATGCCAGTACTGGGTTCAGAGTGCTTAGTCCCCAGTTTGGCTATGTGGTTGCATCTCACACATGTGTTGTATGTTCATGAGTAGGGGAGAGGGTTGACTGTGTACATGTGGCAGCTATGACATTGCCACATGACTCACATATTCCACAAATGTACCATAGAGATGACTGACAAGTGACCTTTGCACATGCTACCATAGTATTGTGATTGCCATGGTGATTAACAGCACATAGGGCCAATGGGGAACAAGGTACAGAAGGTGGGTATGTGAGGGTGTAGTGCCTGTGATTAGTTAGCGCTGGCATATATGACTGCTCACGTGGTCAAATGCCAGGTAAGCCATATGCAATGTGTCACAGGCAATGTACATGTGAACAGGACAAACAGTGATGTTCTGTCAAGTGAGACATGGAAATACGTATAGTAAGCTATGCAGATGTCACTAGGAATCCACAGAAGCTCCGTAAATCTGCATTGCAGGTGGAATCAGTGTTCCAGGGTAACTGCAAGCAAACATGCATGCAAACAAAGCTACAGTAAGCAGGGCTGCATGTAGTCTATTGTACAACAAACAAGCTGTCCCACTTCCAGTAGGTAACAGTGCAAATATGCAGGCAATATACACATGTACATGGAAATACACAGGTCAGATGGCCAGGGTCCAGTCTCAGCGCACACAAGTTTACAGACCATGTACCGTCAGGATGTACAATAACCAGACGGAAACCCAGGTGCTCATACCTGCACTAATACACATGTCAAATAACAGACCCTGAGCCTTCACTCAGTGGTTTCATACTTAGTAAGATGTATGCTAACTGTCCTGCCACCACAGTATCCTTGACATTTATGGGGACTCTCCCTGCTGTGAAAGTTAGTTTTGTGTGTTGGGGCTGTCTAGCATGGTATGAGGTGTGAGCTTGCAGTGCTAGGGTGCTCCTGTGTGTCCTGTACCCGTTGTGTAGTAGTGTGCACATATCAACATCCTCAAACATCCGCACTGCAGAGTCCACTGTGAGCAACATGCCACTTTCAGTTTACATGTCCATCATTGCGTATTAATACTTTCATTACCTTATCCCCTGTGCTACCTATGTATGTGGCTTTCTGTTGATATCCTTACCACCAGTATGCAAACATGTGCAGATGATACACTATGGTACTTACCATGGGTGTAGAAAACAGTACAGGACAATCATACCCTTACTGCATCAGGCATGCTGGGATATACCCACAATTATATCAGCACACTGTACTGTTAACAACATGATACTATTACTACACGTCTATGTAGTCACCCTGTGCATCAGCAACATGTTAACTTGTACCTGCACTGATGTTAAAGATTGCAGGAGGTGGCACAGTTTCATCATATGCACAGGGTGTGAACTTGGTATGCCTGAGTCTGCCACTGATACCACCAACTGACATGTATGTGTATGTGTGTTGGTGAGAGACAGCAGTACAAGGTGGGGCAATGTTGATGCAGTGTGTGCATGTATGCGGTAGCCTTAGTTGTTGCCAATTCGCATGTGTGTATGGACGCACACAGTTCCACCTCATGGCTGCCATATACCGGTGTTTGTGGACAGCCACAGACTGTACCTGCCAGGTCATACAGATCAGTGTCTCTAGCCATGGACACGGTACCTGTGCCTTGCAGGGGTGCTAGGGACCGTATCTGGTACTAATCCAGACTGGGTACTGTCATCAGAAGCAGGTGTTCATTGACTGGACACAGATCCCTGTTGGGCCTGTTCAGAGCCACGTGCACGTGGTCTCCTGGGGCGGTCTGATGACAGCACAGACCCAGCATTTCTGGGGCTGCTGCTGGCACTATGGGGGTGGCCACGGCCCTGTTGTCATCCGTGACAACTGCCAGCTGCTGCTGTTGCTGGCATACTCCCACATCGATGCCTCAACCGTCCACCATTGCCCTGGCTCATGGACATGTAGTTCTGGAACTGATCTAATATGTCCCCACAACGTCTGTCTATGACATCAGTGAAATTACGGATGGCAGCCGCAATGTCACCATACTGTCACTAATGGCTGTGCGACATGCTGTCAACTCCCTCAGTCCCTGTCTGGTGTACCATCCCATATGTGACTGTGCCTGCATGACAGCCCGAAACATAGCTGAGGTTGTAAGACCTCTGTGGGCACGTCTGACAGGGGCAGTACACCCATGGATACTCCCACGAGAACCCCTGGACATCTGTCTGTGTGGTACCATCTCAGGGCCATGCCCATGGCTGCTGTGTGGGGAAGCATGTGCCACAGATACCACATTACCCTGGTCAATGCCCACTGTATCCTGTCCATCACCTAGGGACATTGGTGACAAAGGATGCATTGGCAGGATGGCTGTGCGCATTGATGGGTTGACAGCTGTGCACTGTCAATTGGCTGACCAATGACGGACCCTGGCACACCTTCCTGTGCCATTACACAGATATCATCATTATCACTACCCATGGCACCTGATTCAGGTTCAATGCTGCATGACACCAGAGCAGCACCAGAACCTGTGGGAGGGAAACAGGAAACACAGTTTACAATGTCTACACAATGTTACCAGTGATGCACACATGCACACATGCACACATGCACACATGCGCACATGCACACATGCACACATGCACACATGCACACATGCACACATGCACACATGCACATGCACACAGGTGCACACTTGCACACAGATGCACACTTGCACACTTGCACACTACTCAGTATGCGAGATATCAACACACAGACACAGACACACTTGCATGCATACACAGAGCACTACTGATTGAGCCTAATATTACTAATACTATCAAGACTATTAAAGGTATTGTTAATACACACTCACCAGCATGGATAGGCTGCATTGCTGTTACACCGAAGGGACCTGCAGAAGTGAGGAAATTAATGTCAGTGGGCACAACTGTGCCATTGTTACTGAGTATGATACGGGTCAGTAGTACAACAGTTGCCTTCTCACAGGTCAGCTGCTGATATTGAGAATATCACACTTGCACATTAAATACTATGATGACAGCAACAAACCAAGGACACACCTCACACATGCATTAACTACCAGTGTACACAACAGTCAACTATACATATGGCATATTACTTGCACGCTCGTAGACATGGTGCTGTGTGGCTCCAGCCTCCATCATAATGCAGGTCTGCTGCTGTTGTTGTTGGTGGGCTGGAGCCACAACACTTAGGAGTAGTCCCTCCAGTCTGGTGAGTGGGGGATGTGTAGCCACCCCACCACCTGTGGCAACCTGTTGCCTGTGGATATCTGATGCACGCTGATGGACATTTCTGATTAAATCACTGCAGTGATGTCGTACCTGCTCATATGTCCTATTATGCGTGCCTATGTCATTTACCCGACGGACCAGGTCTTGCCACAGTGCAGCCCTCTCCAGCTGATTCTGGCTGGTGCGGGAAAAGAGTATTGCAAAATCCCGTACCAGGCTCTGGTGTATTTTCTCATCCTCGGCTACAGAGTATGCCAGATTGCGCTGGTGAACCATGGTCCTGAAAAAGACAATAAAATGATATCAGCAAAATATGTCAGCAGAATTTGGCACATATACTACACATGCTACTCGACTGTTGTGATACAACATATCTCCCATATATAGCATCTGTCTGTCTATTGGTGGATACACATGTAAATGGCCAGGTATCAGTGCTCAGCCAACAACTGTGCAACAGTACCTGGCACACTCCATACGACATACTACCAAACCACAGCAGTCAGCACACTGATTCAGGTCCAAAGCACCTCCTCACTCTGGGGGTTTGTATCGAGGTACTGTATGGGGAACATCATCAACTACTGTGATCTGACCAGAAACTAATCTCCCTGGATATACATATCCCACCTCCACCACCAGCACAAACGACTACAGTGAATAACATTCCAAACACAAACTTTACACTTCTTAAGACTGAGATGGTATCCTTTAAGCCCACTGGGCCAGTGGAAGCCACAACCCACAATGCTGACTCCTTCACAAATGATTTATATGTACATCTCTGAGAATGCATGGATCATGCAATCCCATATAAGACCAAGACACTCTCCACAAAGGGAAAGCATCCTGTCTGGTGGACCCCAGACATAAACAGATTGTATAACAAAAGATGGAAGCTACTGCAAGACAGAGCATAATTCCATAAAGAGAAGGCATGTCTGATCAGCACTAGTAAAGAACTATGTTCTCTCATACAAACATCCATGGGCAACTTTGAGAGGGAAATCACCAGGGACAGTACAGATAACCACAAGGCCTTCTTCAGTTATGTTAGAAACCTGGTCAGAAACCCTCCAATATGCTCATAGTTAGTACACAACAACAAATAATTCACTGAACCCACAGATATTGGCAACTTTGTGGCAGACAGGTTCAGTGCAATTTTCCCCCCTCCCTCTCCCCCAAATGAAGACATAATTATCCCAGTTGAATGTAATCTCTCTGTCATCACAGATGTCCAGGTGAGAGCCGCCCTCAGAAAAGCAAAAAACACAGCATCATTGGGACCAGATGGTATCTCCGGTTGCATGCTACATGAACTCCAAGAGAAGCTAAACCTGCATATAGAAGTGCTATGTAACACTAGCCTAACTACAGGATATGTACCTGTACACTGGCGTACAGCAGCAGTGGTTCCACTCCACAAAGGAGGCACCTCTACATACCAATATAATACAACACAATACAATACAATACAATACAATACAATACAATATGCTATTGCCCCTGGGACTACAGCAGCATACTGTTCTGCTACCCTGACCCTTGTGACACATGTGATGTGATGGTACCTGCTCCTGTCAAACAGTTACACAGGGTGACTCATATGGCATATTACCTATCTGACTAACATTCAGCAGGGGTATGTGTGACATGTACTCAAGGGGAGTCTTGCTTCTTAACGCTGTGTGGGTTAATGCAGGGTATGTCTTATCTGTGGGTAGGAACCTGTACCTCTGCCATGTGGTCTCCACTGCGGTGTCAAGGATGACACACAGTGGTCATTTAGGTTGTGGATGGTGTGAGGTGTTACTATGGTTGTTGGACATCTGTCATGGGTGTGACTTAAGTATGTAAATCCAGGAGTGGTAACCTCAATGTGGGTAGTATGTGTGCACTCTATGGTGATGTCAGTCACTGTGCATTGGTAATGTGTTTGAGTGCATTGTCACAGTGTCGTACATGTCACTGTGTCCTTCTCCATATCTGTAGCTGTCATGTGAGGTACATACCGTGGCAGACATTGTGTGGTGTGGAGGGGTACACTGACCTACATATCCATAGCTGACACACCATGTCTGCTGACACATACTATGTACAAGTATTCCAGGAATAGTGTGCCACTGTGACTATCATTGGGTGGCCTATTGTACACGTTTATGACCCTGTTCACCCCTGACACATGCAGTGGTGGGCAGCCAATCACATATCTGGTGGTTACTGGTGTAGGTGATTTGAAATGAGGTATGGTACTCCAGTTTCGACACTGGTGTTCACTCCATGCCTTTGTCACCAGGCACCTGTTGCAATATATCTGTACACATGTGTCTCACTCAGAATCTCTCTCTCTCTCTCTCTCTCTCTCTATATATATATATATATATATATATACATTGATGTACATATATTGCTATAGATATGGAGAGAGGGGGGGTGTGACAGAGAGGGGGCGAGAGTGACAAAGCGGGTAGGACAGGGGGAGTGTGAGATAGTCATATACAGTCATATCTGTAGATAGTCAGATCTGTCTGCCTATGTATATGTATCTACATATATCTATATCTGTATGTGTGTATTACATATATATGTTTGTACATATTTAATCTATCTACATCTGTCTATGTATTCCTACATCCCTCTCTATCTATGTATACATATATGCATATTATATATATATATATATATATATATATATATATATATATATATATATATATATATATATACATACATACATATATTGACATACATACATATCCATATGATAGATAGGTATATCAACATGTTTGTTTACAAAACTGTATACACACTAACATACTGCTAAACATACATAACTGTGAAACCTACATTGCACTACAACCTACATTCAACCTACATTGATATGTGCCCATAGATGCCTTCACATACATATGTATGTACAGCCTTCACTGATAGCTGCTGTATGTCCCCTGCCCTATGCACATCTTCATATACATATAGATACAGACCAATGACACATATGGAGGGTTCTTCTCTCTCTCTCTCTCACTCTCTCTCTCTCTTCCCCTCCAGAGGGTACAATGAATGTATACTGATTGCAGTTCTCACTGTGATTTCAGGACAGTGCTATAAAAAGGTATGTGAGATAGGCGCAGCCCTTTCAGATTTTAAGGGCAGGGACCATGCTGGTATGCTGTGGACACTGTTCTGTGAGTGTAAAGGTTAGTATCTCTCTCATATTTCCAGCTGTGTTGTAGATTAACATTTCTCCATTAATTTCTCCAGTTTCCTGTACTAAGTGTGTATCTACACTGACACCTAATACTACTACTACTGTTAATGTGGGTATGTGTGCTTTCCTGTGGGACATGTGGTGTAACTGGTATATAGCAGTGGCTCTTGCACTTTGTTGCTATGGCTTCATTATTTGCCCTTTACATTCACTACTTGTATGCTTGCTAGGTGTCTTGACTGTAGTGTGTTGCTGTGGCTTTCCTATCTTCCATGTACATTCACACCTTGGAATGCTTGCTATATCTGATAGGGTGTTACTGCATGCAGTGTGGTCTGGCCATGGTGTGGGCCTTGACATCTATTAGGGTATTTGAGTATGCTGCTGAGCAGGCCCCAGAGACTCTCAGGTGCATCTTTTATCTGCCTCATGGAATGGTACATATCAGTGGGGTACACCCATTAAATTGTCTGGTATTGTGCAGTTGTGAATATGGGTTAGCATGAGCATATGTATTACTGCACTATTTCTGCCGTGCAAGTGGTGCATACTTTCAGTACTTCATAGTTACCATTGCATGTGTTGTAACACCTTTCTGCCTACTGTTTGTACATTTCACAGGGAGTCTGTGGGGCATCCCTGTAACTCAGTCACTGTTGATATGTCTAGGCTATTAACTATTCAAATATGGCAGTGTCATACCTCTCAAGTGTACAGATATTTGTAGGATGTCCACATTTTTGCCTCATATTTTGGTCCATATCTCATAAAACAGCGTTTTCTGGCAAATCACTCAGGGTTCAAGTCAGACTAGAGTGCCAAACATTTCAGTTTCAGACTTCGTACCCTTCCAAAAATCCAAAATAATGCAAAACCTGTTACTCTCTCAACTGTCTAAGTTTGTCGGAGCAATATTTGAAATGTGTCCCTGTTTTTGGGCCTTTGCTCCACATTTTTTTTACTTAGTCCAGATGTCTTGCTGTAAGAGGTTGTGGAGTATAGGCAGTGAATATCCTGCTGTGAGTATGTGTGTGGCTTGCAAAGGTGCTACAGTGACATTATTACCTACTAGCTACCAACTAGCATGGCTGTTTCTGTTCACACACTACTATTATAGAAATCCAATACATTTGACAGTAAATATACATGACATGCTTTGTGTACTACACATCCTATATTCCCTTTACATTCAATCCTACTATTGCATGATATATTTATTGTAGCACAATGTTCTTATATAGCAGTCATGGCTTAGTGGTACGTCATGCAGACTACTGTTTCCAAGGTCCTGGGTTCGGGACTGACAGTTGGATTTTATTTTGCTTTTGAGCAGACTACAGGCCTTGTCATTCAGAGTGACTAAGGCACTTTTAAGCAGTTGTAAGCAGGTTAGCGCTGGTTTGCACGGAGCTCACGCATGCGCACTGGCATTTAGCTCCACACACACGCTTACAACTGCTTAAAAGTGCTTACTCTTGCGCACACCCGAGCTAATTTCTTTGAAAGAAATGAAAATGGGGAGACAGGAAAGTGGTGAAAAAGTGGTCACAAAGAGGGTAGGACAGTAGGGAAACAAGCTCAGGTTTTGCAGGAGGGATGTAGGTAAGGCCCATAGCTGCCCATTTCTTCATCAGCAACAGCTGTGCATATGTTTGTAATTTGGTGTGACATTTGAAACCTTCCACCCCTGAGAGAGGTGTAAGGACAACAATAATCCTTGTTGTACAGCCAATTGTAATTGACAGTTTCCATGTTTCATAGTTTCATAGTATAGTACTAGGCTATCTGCCCTGGGGCATTTGTAAGCCTAGCCATAGTGATGTGGCATTTGCCACCCCATGAAATGGTACAAAAATGTACAGAATAAATTAAGAATACTGTGTCTAGTAGTGACACAATGAAGGTTCCCTTATATAATAGAATTAGTTTACTGTGCCCCTGTCTAGCAGTGACACAGATGTAACCCTGGGGTAAACTTACGATCTCCCATCCACTCATCAAGATTTCTCTTGAAGAGAGTCAGTGAGGGGCTCTGCCTAATACGAACTGCGATCTTGTTCCAAAGCATGGGTAGCCTCTGGGTTATGAATCTATCCCTCCAGCATGTCCTATTCATACTTGTGCTGAGGTTTAAGTCTTTAGCTCTCGTGGTCCTGATGGACTTGGATTTTTTGAGGTGGAGCATGTCCATCAGATCCTGATTGGACATGGCCTTGTACGTCAGGCAGAGATCACCTCTGAGCAGGCGGTATGATACTGAATAGAGCTGAAGTTTCTTTAGTCTGGCAGAATAAGACATATGTTGGAGACCCTTGATCCTCTTGGTGAGGTACTTTTGTGGTCTCTCCAGATGTTGCAAATGCCGGCTGAGGTACATACCAAATGGGGCATTGTACTCAATCATGGGTCTGATGAGGGAGGAATATAGGGGTACAATGACATCCTTGGATCTGGATGTGAATCCCTTCATGATGAGGTGTGCAAGGTAGAATGTTTTTCTAACCACTTTGGCAACATGGGTATCAAATGAGAGGTCACTGTAGACTTGGGTCCCTAGGTCTCTGATTACTTTTTCAGTACTCAGTGGGTTGTTGTCTATGTGATAATTTGTGGGTACTTTGTTTCTCCCAAAGGGGATGACTATACATTTTTTGGCATTTAGTTTAAGGCCGTGACTCCGGCACCAGTTGTCCGTTTCTGTGAGGCCTTTTTGTAGGATGTGTGTGTCTGCTGGTGTATCTACTATGGCGCCTAGTTTGCAGTCATCTGCGAAATTTGTTAGCCACAGCCCTCCCGCGTTTGCTTTAACATCTGAGAAATAAATGCCGAACAAGAGGAGTCTCAGGACAGATCCCTGTGGGACACCACTTGTGACTGGCTTTGAGTCTGACATTGCTCCAGCGATTTTAACTTTATGGGTTCTGTCCTTTAGCCAGTTTGCAACCCATCTAGTGACATAAGGGTTTATATTTAAGCTGTTGAGCTTATCTATGATGCCTGAGTGGGGTACTGTGTCGAAGGCCATTGCCAAGTCTAGGTATGCTGTATGGACTGCTTTGCCCTTGTCAATGGCTCTAGTGACTGTTTCAAAAAAGTCAACCAGGTTTAAAAGGCAGGATCTGCCCTTTACAAAGCCGAACTGGGTGGGGTCAAGTGTCTGTAGGTCCCCTATGTCTCTGTTTATGAGTTCCATGATGATTCTTTCCATAGCTTTGCAGACCAGGCTGGTTAAGCTTATGGGGCGGTAGTTTCCAGGGTATGTAGAGGTACCCCCTTTGTGGAGTGGGACCACTGTTGCTGTACGCCAGTGTTCAGGTACATATCCCGAAGTAAGGCTAAGGTTAAATAGCATTTTTATGTGTGGGTTTAGCTCCTCTTGGAGTTCACGTAACACGCAACCCGGGATACCGTCAGGTCCCATTGATGCTGTGTTTTTTGCTTTGTTTAGGGCAGTTCTCACTTGGAAATCTGAGATGACAGGGAGATTACATTCAGCTGGGATAAGTATTTCTTCTTTTGGGGGTGAAGGAGGGGAGAAATTTGCACTGAACCTGTCAGCCAGAATGTTGGCAATATCTGTGGGTTCTGTGTATTTTTTATTGTTGTGAACCAACTCTGAGCATATCTGAGGGTTTCCGCCCAGATTTCTAACATAGCTGAAGAAGGCTTTGTGGTTATCTTTAGTGTCCTTAGCGATTTTTCTCTCAAAGTTGGCCTTGGATGTTTTTATGAGAGAACGTAGTTTTTTGCTAATGTTGATCAGAGATGTCTTCCCTTCATGGGATTTTGCACTGAAGTGCAGTAGCTTCCTTCTTTTGTTATACAATTTGTTTATGGCTGAGGTCCACCAGACAGGATGCTTACCTTTGGTGGAGAGGGACTTGTATTTGTTTGGGATTGCATGATCCATGCATTCTTGGAGATGTCCATAGAAAGCATTTGTGAAGGATTCGGCATTGTGGGATGTGGTATCCACTGGTACAGTGGGCTTAAAAGGATACCATCTCATTCTTAAGAAGAGTGAAGTCTGCTTTTGAGAAGTTTTTCACTGTGGTCTTTTGTGCTGGGGGTGGAGGTGGGATATGTATATCCAGGGTGATTAGTTTGTGGTCAGATCTCACTAGTGATGGGTATACTTCCGGTGTGGAGCATTTTGTCCCCATGTTTGTGATGATCAGGTCTAGTATATTATCTCCCCTAGTGGGAGAGGTGACTAATTGTTCCAGTGCATTTGAATTTATGAATTCCAGGAACCTTTGGGCTAGGGTATTAGGGCTAGAATAATGTACCCAATCTATAGGTTCATAGGTTCATAGGTTCATACTAGGCTATCTGCCCTAGGGCATTTATAAGCCTAGCTAGAGTGTGTTTGGCTTTCACCACCTATTTTAAATTAATTTTGCTATGCCTTTTTTTGAGGTTAGTATACTGTGCCTCTGTCTAACAGTGACACAGAAGTGATAGCCGGGGTAAACCTATGATCTCCCATCCACTCATCAAGATTCCTCTTGAAGAAAGTCAATGTGGGACTCTGCCTAACCTGGACTGGGATTTTATTCCAGAGTGAAGGGAGCCTCAGGGTTATGAATCTGTCCCTCCAGCATGTCCTATTTATTTCAGTGCTGAGGTTCAAGTCTCTCGAGCACGTAGCTCGATGGGATTTGGATTTTCTGAGGTGCAGCATGTCCATTAATTCGGGTTGGACATGGCTTTATCGTCAGGCACAGATCGCCTCTGAGCAGGCGGTATGCCACTGAGTAGAGCTGGAGTTTCTTTAACCGGGCAGCATATGGCATCTGTTTGAGCCCTTTGATCCTCTTGGTGAGGTACTTTTGGGGTCTTTCCAGTTGCTGCAGGTGTCTGGTAAGGTACATCCCAAAAGGGGCATTGTACTCAATTATGGGCCTGATGAGGGATGAGTAAAGAGGTACAATGACCTCACCTGATCTAGATGTGAATCCCTTCATGATTAGGTGGGCTATATAAAATGTTTTTCTAACCACTTTGGCCACGTGGTTGTCAAATGAGAGATTGCTATCAACTTGGGTACCCAGGTCCCTAATGACTTCTTCTGTACTTAATGGATTACCACCTATGTGGTAATTTGAGGCACTTTGTTTTGCCAAAGGGTTGACTATACACTTTTTGGTGTTTAGCTTGAGGCCATGGCTCTGGCACCAGTTGTCTGTTTCTATGAGGCCCTTTTGGAGGATGCTTGTGTCGGCTGGAGAGTTGATTATGGTGCCCAGTTTGCAGTTATCTGTGAACCTGGTCAGCCACAGTCCTTCCGTGTTGGCCTGTACCGCCGAGAAATATATACCGAACAAGAGAGGTCCCAGGACTGAGCCTTGTGGGATGCCACTTGTAACTGGTTTGGAGTCTGACATGGCTCCAGCAATTCTAACCATGTGGGTTCTGTCCTTGAGCCAGTTTGCAACCCATCTAGTGACATAGGGGTTTATATTTAAGCTGGTGAGCTTATCTATAATGCCCGAGTGGGGTATTGTATCGAAGGCTTTTGCGAGGTCCATGTAGGCTGTGTGGACCACCTTCCCCTCGTCAATGACCTTGGTGACTGTTTCAAAGAAATCGACCAGGTTTAAGAGGCAGAATCTGCCCTTAACAAAGCCAAACTGGGTAGGATCCAGTGTCTGTAGGTCCCCAATATCTTTATTTATGAGGGTAGTTTGGGTAGTTGAAGTCTCCCAGTATGATGGTATTTTGTGATACATTCATATCCTCCAGTGTCTTCAGGAAGGCTGAGTGGAGTTCTTGAGATTGGGAGGGTGGTCTGTAACATGCTACCAGTTGTATAGCAGTTTTGCCTATGGTTAGTTGCACCTGTATGGTCTCTGATGCTTCATGTGTTGCTACTAACCTGGAGGTGTGGGTGTCCTTGATGAATATGGACACTCCCTGTCCCTTTGTGGTTCGGCCCGGGTTTTGGGGCCGAAAAGCATGATACGAGGTATAGCCTGGTAACGCTGGGGTGCTCTCAGGAGCCTTGAACCAGGTTTCAGTTACTGCACAGTCATTGATGTTCTCCATGCTGAGGAGTGCATCAAGTGCCTGCATCTTGAGATTTAGACTTCTGGTGTTGAGCAGCATTACCCTTAGTTTTTTTCCATTATTGTTTTCTAAGGAGGTGGGTTTGTCTTTTGAGCCTTGCCTAAAAAAGGCACTATGGGGGTGGCAAGAGCCTTAGCCAATATCCGGAAGCCCAGTGGTGACAGGTGTAAGCCATCCCTTGTGAAGCAGCGTGGCTTGTCCAACATGTCATCCCAGGCAGACAGACATTGGATTCCCCTAGAATGACATCAGTACTTGAGCCAATTGTTAAAGCTGATCATCTTGTCTTTGTATTGTGGTATCATTCTTGGTGAGGGCAAGATGCTGCTCAGGGTCAGGGTCATACCAGCCTGGGCTACATAATTGGAGAGTTCCTCTATGTCTCTTTTCATGTAGTCCAGGGAGGTCCGTCTCAGGTCATTCACACCAGCATGGACAATGACGGAGTCAAATTTGTACTTGCTTTGGAGTGACTTGAGTGCGTGTGTTATGTGGCGGATCCTAACTCCCGATAGACAGCTCACAGTCACCTTCTCCTTGTTCAGCCTGGTCAGCGGGACATCAGTGTATCTGACTATAGAGTCACCTATTACTAGTGTATCAGGCAAGGTGTTTGGCCTTAAGGGCTGTGATTGGTTGACACACTGATTTATTGAAGTATGTGTTGCCTGTGTTTTGTTTTGAGTTGGTGGATTTTGGGTGTCTGCTTTGGGAGCCTCTGTTGTTTTGGTAAGTTTTTTATTAGAGACTCCGAGTATGTCTTTGTGTTTTTATGTGTTTGGTTTGCAGTTGTGGTAGGTCTATGTGGGACTGGGATTGTTGTGTGTGTGGTTGTCATCTCCTCCTGTCTAGTCATGTCAGCCCTGAGTTAAGAGAGTTCAGCCTCCAGTTTGGCTATATAGTTGCATCTCTCACATGTATTTGTGTTTGTTGGGAGGAAGAGTGTGTTGTCTGTGTACATGAGACAATTGTAGCATTGTCTCAAGATATCCAGATTGACCAGCTGAACTGGAGACGATGCCAGTAATCTACCACTCGACATGCTAGAACTGTATAAGGGAGTGCTGTACCTTTAAGGGAAGTGGATATTCACAGGGGTGGTAAGTAGATGTAGTGCTTTACTTAGTACGAGAGTGCTTACTTAGTAGAGAAGTACTGAGAACAAGTGCTAGGCTTATAATATAGTAAGTAGTCTGGTTATACTAAGAGTAGAGCTTCCTTAAGGGAAAATTTGAAGAGCAGACTTGGCGGAGCCAGAAAAAGTTTAACCTTGTTTAACCAGTGCTGCGCTATGCGCACAACCGTGCAAAGCCGTGCACATGCGGATTTTAAACAGTGAACTACAAAAGAGCTAGAAATGGTCCAGAACAACCAATTACTACAGCTTCTTGTGCTGAGGTCACTTCCTACAGGGACAGGTAGGCTGCTCAAGGCTCCCCACTCCCACTGGTGAGCAAAGAAACTTCCTTCTATTCAAGTAAGGTAATGGACAACACAGGAACTACACCACAGCCCAGAATACAGCAATGCCTGTAAACTGGTCTAAACTAGTCGAGGAAGGTGGGAAAACAAGGATTTTTTTTGTTTTTGGTAGAAACACACAGAAAATGCAGGAACAGTGATAAATTAGTTGCACAGGCTAGCACACTTTAGTGGGCAGCCTCGACAGTTAAATTAAACAAACAAACAACAAACTTTCCATCAAATTCGACTAAAATGTAACTTTAAGTGCAGATTTTAAAATAATGCAGCAAACAGTTAAAAAACAGTTCAAGCTAGTTCAGGGTAAGCTACAGAAGCTAATTCAAGTGAAAAAAAGCAAAGATACTTAAATCCAGAAAGTGGTCACTTTTCTGAGTTCCCTGCTGCTAGGACCACTCTGCAGACCCACAAGGAGCTTGTCTGAGTAGTATAGCCAGAAAAAAACACCCAGAGGCAGATTTTAAACAGTGAACTACAAAAGAGATAGAAATGGTCCAAAACAACCAATTACTACAGCTTCTTGTGCTGAGGTCACTTCCTACAGGGACAGGTAGGCTGCTCAAGGCTCCCCACTCCCACTGGTGAGCAAAGAAACTTCCTTCTATCCAAGTAAGGTAATGGACAACACAGGAACTACACCACAGCCCAGAATACAGCAATGCCTGTAAACTGGTCTAAACTAGTCGAGGAAGGTGAGAAAACAAGGATTATTTTTTTGTTTTTTTGTTTTTCTGGTAGAAACACACAGAAAATGCAGGAACAGTGATAAATTAGTTACACAGGCTAGCACACTTTAGTGGGCAGCCTCCACAGATAAATTAAACAAACAAACAACAAAGTTTCGATCAAATTCGACTAAAATGTAACTTTAAGGGCAGATTTTAAAATAATGCAGCAAACAGTTAAACAACAGTTCATGCTAGTTCAGGGTAAGCTACAGAAGCTAATCCAAGTAAAAAAAAGCAAATATACTTAAATCCAGAAAGTGGTCACTTTTCTGAGTTCCCTGCTGCTAGGACCACTCTGCAGACCCACGAGGAGCTTGTCTGAGTAGTATAGCCATTGAAAAAAGCCCAGAGGTGGATTTTAAACAGTGAACTGCAAAAGAGCTAGAAATGGTCCAAAACAACCAATTACTACAGCTTCTTGTGCTGAGGTCACTTCCTACAGGGACAGGTAGGCTGCTCAAGGCTCCCCACTCCCACTGGTGAGCAAAGAAACTTCCTTCTATCCAAGTAAGGTAATGGACAACACAGGAACTACACCACAGCCCAGAATACAGCAATGCCTGTAAACTGGTCTAAACTAGTCGAGGAAGGCAAAAAAACAAGGATTATTTTTTGTTTTTTTTGTTTTTTTGGTAGAAACACACAGAAAATGCAGGAACAGTGATAAATTAGTTACACAGGCTAGCACACTTTAGTGGGCAGCCTCCACAGTTAAATTAAACAAACAAACAACAAACTTTCCATCAAATTCGACTAAAATGTAACTTTAAGTGCAGATTTTAAAATAATGCAGCAAACAGTTAAAACACAGTTCAAGCTAGTTCAGGGTAAGCTACAGAAGCTAATTCAACTGAAAAAAAGCAAAGATACTTAAATCCAGAAAGTGGTCGCTTTTCTGAGTTCCCTGCTGCTAGGACCACTCAGCAGACCCACGAGGAGCTTGTCTGAGTAGTATAGCCAAAAAAAACGCCCAGAGGCGGATTTTAAACAGTGAACTACAAAAGAGCTAGAAATGGTCCAAAACAACCAATTACTACAGCTTCTTGTGCTGAGGTCACTTCCTACAGGGACAGGTAGGCTGCTCAAGGCTCCCCACTCCCACTGGTGAGCAAAGAAACTTCCTTCTATCCAAGTAAGGTAATGGACAACACAGGAACTACACCACAGCCCAGAATACATCAATGCCTGTAAACTGGTCTAAACTAGTCGAGGAAGGTGGGAAAACAAGGATTATTTTTTTGTTTTTTTGGTAGAAACACACAGAAAATGCAGGAACAGTGATAAATTAGTTACACAGGCTAGCACACTTTAGTGGGCAGCCTCCACAGTTAAATTAAACAAACAAACAACAAACTTTTGATCAAATTCGACTAAAATGTAACTTTAAGTGCAGATTTTAAAATAATGCAGCAAACAATGTTCAGCAGACATGTGTGCAAAATGGGCAGCTATGTATGGGGCATAATTTTTTTGTGGGTACAGAGTGCCCTTTTTTTTTTTTTTTTCAGGTGAGAGTTGTATGTCAGGTACAGGAAGTCAGTATAGCTGGGCAGGTAGGTTGGGGAGGTTAAGAGACAATTCAAACAAGACGCATACAGGGGAGGTGTATGACACATGTGGGGGGGTACACAACTGACGGGATGGATGTTTGGATATCTCGAGCCCATGAGCCCACAGATGGCAACAGTGGAACTGAGATCCCACCCATGGGCAGTTGCCATTGTGCCTTCACTGCCCAGGACGGGGCTGTGCTGGGGGCTGCGTAGGCCGGGCAGCAGGCACGCCCGTGAGTTGTGGCACCCATGCCTCCAGCTGGCATAGGGGCCCAAGCACAGCATCCCGGATCTCCCTATGCACCACAGTCCGGACACTATGGAGGGTGAGTGGATGTTCTTTTCCAGCCATACTTGCAGAGGGGGGACGAGCCCCATCCCCTGCAGTGCTTCCACCCGCAAGTGGCACAGGGCCACCGGAGGAGGGTCCGGCCTGGGCACTACTGCCAGGTACACTCGCCAGCTGAGGAGGGAGAGGTGGGTCCACTGGAACCCGCCTTCCCTGTTGTCCTATGTTTTGCATTATGTTATGACAGTTTGGGTTAGTAACGTACAATACCATTCACAATTAGTTGTAACAGCATGCATTAGTATTCCCATTAACCAAACACCCATATATTCAAGCCATTGAACAGCAAGCATAACACATGCATAATTTGAACAGCAATACACAATCCAACAACATGCATGGTTGATTGATGTCAACAGGCCATCAGGTTTGGATGTATGAACAGGGCAGATGCATCAACGTACATGCAAATATGTATGAACCAACAGGACAAATGTCCAGGCGTGTTAATTGTGATTGCACATACCAATTTCACGTGGAATGGATTATATGTGGTTATTGGGTAGGGTGAAGAAAATTTAATTAACAACTTCAAATACCAATACATATGCTGTACATTTCTACTAGCTGCAGATATATACACACTACAGTTCTGCTTACAGTTTCCTATGTGATAACTACTTCAGGTTGGTGATAGGAATGTTACTGCTACATCAATATACATTTCATTTTTATTCATACACATTTATATCTGGCTCTGTTCAGCTATATCATCCTGCTACATTTGCTTTATATAGCTATAGACAACTGTGGATGTTTGGTATTTCAGACAACCATACTATCTGCATATTGCAGACTGAGAGCAACATATCCAGATTTTGGGACACACATTCCAGCTGCAGTACCATTTTCAACACATGTTACTGTTTGGTTCTGCCTGTCACATTCATTTAATTCTGTACTGACTGCAGTATACATTATTCAGGAGTTATTACTACTTTATTGGTGGATTCATACCTCTTTCTCACACTCTCTCACTTGTTTTATTTTTACAGTTCAGGATGGTACTTAATTCTAGGCTTTATTGACATGTTTTACCTGTAGTTATAACAATCCTTTCCAACAGTGTCACTTCTGTCATGTTTCTGTATTTCAACAGGGATATATTTCACACATGTGTTTTACTCAGCTTCTGCAGCTGTACTTTTTAGCCTGCTGCAGGTTATGTACTATTATATTACAGGTGGGACATCTTTATTTCAGACTTGTTTCATTTTTATGTTTGGATTACAGGCTGCATCACACTTTTGTAATCAAGCAATACTTGCAAATCCTCTTACACTGTTACTTGCACATTTTATTAATTAGTGACTACACTGCACACTTTTGCAACTGTCATACTTATATATTTATTTACAGTTACAGGGAAAGAATTACTGACCTGCCTGGTGGCGCAACCGTGTCAGCCTATTGCCATAGGCTCGATGGTTCGCAGAACTGACACCTGCAGCTGTAATATAAATAAAGTAATATTGGAGTACACATCTCCATAATATCAGCTAGGTTAATTTCTTCCACAAATAATTGCATGTAACTTACTCAGTAGTGGGGCGTTGGGCATTTGCCGGGCCTCCTGGATCCAACGGTTCAGTTGGTCCTGCTTCCGTCTCTTCTGGTCCACATGGTGGTGATGGACCTGCTCACCAGTCCTTGGTATTTCTGTGGCACTGGTGAGATCATGAGCCAACCGGTCCCACACCTTAGCCCTATATGCTCCCCACAGGACCTGGCCCTGCATGAGTTGGGCCTCATGATTATGGACAAGGAGCCAAACCATATATTTGGACTCCTCAACGCCAAGCAACTACCCTTACCTACACCTGACATCCTGGCTGCAAGTCATTTCTACAATCGGTTATGCTGTGTATTCCCGCCTATGGGGCTTATATATGCCATTTTTCCCGCACTTATCTGTGATTGGCCATTTTGGAATTGTATCAGTTTCACAAAAAGTGCTTTGTCATGCTCCTCTTTCTATTCATTCCTATATATATGCTATTACTGCATTTCTAAGTGCAACTGTCATGGCTTAGTGGTTCAGTACTTTGAGTAGGGTGCATGGTATCCTGGGTTCGAACCTGGCCATTGCTTTTTATATTTTATGACTGTCTACACAGGCTAGGAGGTGTATCTGTGTAAAGGCAGTTTTGATACAACTTGCTCAATGTTGCCCGTCAGTTAGCTTGTTGGCACAGTGCGCAGCTCTGTGCAAACGGGTTATGCTGGCTTACGCGTGGTTTGGCTGTCAGCACGCATATTACGCTCAACTCAGCTACAGGCAAACAGTTTCAGCATGTTAAAATGCTGCTCAACCCCGGGCACTCATTCTACACCTATTAAGCCACTGCTCACCTATGGGCACTCATTTTACAACTGTTAAACCACTGCTCACCTACAGGCAGATATCCTCAACTTGTTAGACTGTAGCTCAGCTATGGGCACATCTCACATTTTTTTTTTTTATTTCACATTCTTCAAAATACGTGGCCCATTTCATTACATTTTACATAAATTATAATTTTATATATGTACATATATGTCAGGGACTTGTTTCGTGCTTATTTCACTAAATATAAAAATTGATGTTGTGGGGGCTCGAACCATGACTGCCTCCTCTTCAGCCGACATCTCTACCGCTACGCTATTGCTTCTTGGCTTACTTTGCATATTTAGTTCTTATATGCTTTTCCACTGACTGCTAACTGTGGCTAAGTGACGGGCATGCCCACGCAAATGAGCGCACTCACGGGCAAACATCTTTACAACTTAAAAAAATATATATAAGATGTTCATTTATACATTTTATGTTCATAGCCTGTGGGGGCATGTGCTGTGTTGTGTTTATTCACATTTACACGGACTCTGTCGTGGGGGTTTACTTTCAGGACTTTTACTCTTCTGGGGGCATGTCCGTTTGCAGGGCTCGCCCTACGGACACACCCCCTACTGTCTTCCACGGACCGTGTTAGCCTTAGGTGTGATTCAGCATGCCCTTATGCATATGCATGACATGCTGACGTCACACCGTTTAACTGCAGCCTCCGTGTAAGCCTTGTAACTCTTACACGGAGGCTTCGTGAATCCTGCCCAAGATGTATGATTTATGAAGTATAAATTATATAAATTATATATATATATATATATATATATATATATATATATATATATATATATATATATATATATATATATATATATATATATATATATATATATTTATTTATTTATCTATTTTAAATGTATAGATAAAATATGTACGTAAATATATGCAAGCATATTTTGTATTGTAATACATTAGGTTTATAGGGTAGTATGTAGAGATGTCTTGTATTAGAAAATTATATTTTGTTTATTATTTTTCATGATTATTTTTCATCATTTTTATTATTATTATATTCCAAGGCAGCTAATATGGATGTAGAATACAAATACTAACACAAGTTGTTTTTATGATAGCAATACGAGTAATTTTAAAATGTATTTACATGATTTTAGATAGCGAACTATTTAAAAGTGTTTACAACTTTAAAATTTTTAAATTTTATTGCTTTATCATGTGACCTTGCTAAGGTTATTTAAATGCAGCTAGATTTTGTAAATGGTTAATAAATTTGCTTTGTGTATAAAGAGATTTGGCAGTTTTAGTGGTTTGTTTGAACATGTGTCTGACAATGTTATAAACAGATTTCATCATTAAAGCTCTATTTAGTTAAACCTAGCAAAAAACTATAAAGAAAAGAAAAAGGTGGTGATAGGAAAGTGGGGAAATGAGGCAAGCAGGAGAAAAGGATTGAAAGGCAGGTAGGGATGTGCAGGAAGGATGTAGGAAAGAATTATAGCTATCCATTTCTTGTACAGCAACAGCTGTGCACTTTGACAGAACTTGTACATCTGTCTGCACTCTCCACCCCAGAGAGAGGGATGAGGACAACATAACTGTGGTGTCAAGCCAATTGGACCAAATTACTTGTGTCCAGTGGACATGTGTACGAAATGGAGAGCTATGTATTGGACTATATATTTTTGGGGGGATAGCTGCCCATTTTTTTGAGGTGAGAGTAGAATGTTGAGGAAGGGACATAGGTACATATGGGGGAGGTAAGTTGGGTAGGAGGATGCATTTGCAAACAGACAAGACAGACAAGAAACCAGACAGGGGTGGTTTGTGATACATGAGTGGGGTGAACACTTTAGATGGGGAGGTTGTTGGGGAATCTGAGTCCCATGTGCCTCCAGACAGCAGCAGCATGACTCATGTCCCCACTCATGAGACTGTTGGCACTACTCCTTCACTTCCCTGATGGTGGCTGTGTTGGAGGCTGGCTACCAGGGCAAGGATTCCCCACCAGGTTGTCCGGCATGCCTTCAGTCTGATGCAGGTGGCATTCATAGCTACAATGAATGATCTTGTGCACCATGACCAGCAGTTGATCCTGGGTGACAACAGCCCATCTGCCACTGCTCCCAGGGGGAGGCCAGGTCCTGTCCCCTGAGGCGGCCCTACCCAATGCCACAGGTAGTTCAGGGGTAGCAGAGGGGGCACCACCAGTCTGGGTCCCAGACATGCTGGGACCCGGTGCCATGGTCGGTTGAGGCAAGGTAGTTGGATCAGCTGGACCCGGCCTACCTTGATGTGCTGTGGTAATTGAGTTATAGCAATAAGTTTAGGTTAGTTATGAACAAATCATTGTTAGTAATAGCAGCATGGAACAACATTGGAAGGAACTCAATTACATATCAATGGATATTATGTGTAACACAACATTAAAGAACAGAACAGTCAGTATGTTAACAGCATGCCAGTAACAGTTACAGCATAAAGACCAACAAAATAGGTAATTTAACAAGATATGCTAATATGCAACCGTAATAATAATACGTAACAATAATAAAACACATGTCCAAAATACAGTTAATGTAACAATGTATATTAATAGTAAACCATGACCAAGGAATAACAACAATAAGTAAATGAAGATAAGGGGTGGGGAGAGACAGTTAATGTAACAATGTATATTAATAGTAAACCATGACCAAGGAATAACAATAATAAGTAAATGAAGATAAGGGGTGGGACACATGTCCAAAATACAGTTAATGTAACAATGTATATTAATAGTAAACCATAACCAAGGAATAACAATAATAAGTAAATGAAGATAAGGGGTGGGGAGAGACAGTTAATGTAACAATGTATATTAATAGTAAACCATGACCAAGGAATAACAACAATAAGTAAATGAAGATAAGGGGTGGGGAGAGAGAGGGAAATAACCAATGAATAACAATAATAAGTAAATGAAGATAAGGGGTGGGGAGAGAGAGGGAAATAACCAATGAATAACAATAATAAGTAAATGAAGATAAGGGGTGGGGAGAGAGAGGGAAATAACCAATGAATAACAATAATAAGTAAATGAAGATAAGGGGTGGGGAGAGAGAGGGAAATAACCAATGAATAACAATAATAAGTAAATGAAGATAAGGGGTGGGGAGAGAGAGAAATAACCAATGAATAACAATAATAAGTAAATGAAGATAAGGGGTGGGGAGAGAGAGGGAAATAACCAATGAATAACAATAATAAGTAAATGAAGATAAGGGGTGGGACACATGTCCAAAATACAGTTAATATAACAATGTATATTAATAGTAAACCATAACCAATGAATAACAATAATAAGTAAATGAAGATAAGGGGTGGGGAGAGAGAGAAATAACCAATGAATAACAATAATAAGTAAATGAAGATAAGGGGTGGGGAGAGAGAGGGGAAATAACAAATGAATAACAATAATAAGTAAATGAAGATAAGGGGTGGGGAGAGAGAGGGAAATAACCAATGAATAACAATAATAAGTAAATGAAGATAAGGGGTGGGGAGAGAGAGGGAAATAACCAATGAATAACAATAATAAGTAAATGAAGATAAGGGGTGGGGAGAGAGAGGGAAAACAGTCCATTAGTGATATTGCAGGTTATATCCCCGACAACGGCACTGCTATCTACTCTACAGGTCTGTATTTTCTTTATTTATATAGTGACTATGAGCCTCCTGATGTAGCATGTACATACCTCTCAAGCTATTTGCATGGGACACTATGGTCCAAGTAGTAACAACTGCAGGTACACATCTACACAGAAGACTTGCACACCAGGTGGACCTATATAACTACCAAGGTGTTTTGTGGACTGATTTGGTAATAGTTTGCAATCCAGGTAATCATTTCCATGGTAATCCTGTGACAGACGGATTATGCAATATTAATTGCAGTACGTGAAATCATGACACTTGAGAGACCTGTATGTGTACAGCACAGACACTAACAGTTGTCATGCCTTGGTTCATATGTTCATAGGTTCATAGGTTGGTAGTAGGCTATCAGCCCTAGGGCCTATACAAGACTAGCCATAACAATTCCCTGGCTATTTCTTCCCACACTATTTACTTCCCTGGACCCCTGTCTAGTGGGGTGACTGACATGATCCCTGGGGTGAATTTCCTTTCTCCCATCCAGTCATCAAGGTTCCTTTTGAAGAGGGCCAAAGACGTGCTCTGCTTGACATGTATGGGCAGTCTATTCCAGAGTCTGGGGAGTCTATGGGTCCAGAACCTATCCCTCCAGCATGTTTTGTTTATTGTGATGACAAGGTTTAGATCGCTGGAGTGTGTGGCTCTGAGGGTTTGGGATTTCCTGAAGTGTAGCATGTCCAACAGCTCTGGGTTTGACATGGCCTTGTATGTTAAGCAGAGATCGCCTTGGAGTAGATGATATGCGACAGAGTATAGCTGGAGTTTTTTAAGGTGGTCAGCATAGGGCATTTGCTTTACACCTGTGATTCTTTTAGTGAGGTATTTCTGCGGCCTTTCCAACTGTTGCAGATGTCTTGAGAGCTACATACCAAATGGGGTGTTTTATTCTATTATGGGTCTAATGAGGGAATGACCTCCTTTTTTCTGGATGAAAAGCCCTTAGTGATGAGGTGTGCCACATAGAAAGATTTCCTGACTGTTGTGGCGATGTGGTTATTGAAGGTGAGACCACTGTCCACCTGTGTACCTATGTTTCTTATCACACTTTTGATGTTTAGTGTACTGCCACCTATGTGGTAATTCATGGGTACATGTTTTTTCCCAAAGGGGATAACTATACATTTCCTGGCATTGAGCTTGAGCCCATGGCTCTGGCACCAAGCATCTGTTTCTGTAAGGCCCTTTTGTAGAGTATTGACATCATTTGGGGATAATGGCTCCCAGTTTGCAGTCATCTGCGAACTTTGTTAGCCAGAGTCCCTTAGTAATGGCCTGTACTTCAGAGAAGTAGATGCCACACAAGAGAGGTCCCAGGACTGAACCCTGAGGTACTCCAATTGTCACTTGTCTGGAGCTGGATTTGGAGGCAGCTACTTTTACAGTGTGGGTTCTATCAGTAAGCCAGTTGGCAATCGATCGAGTGATGTAGGGATTAATGCCCAGCTTAGTAAGTTTATCTATGATTCCAGAGTGGGTGATGGTGTCAAAGGCCTTGACGATGCCCAGATAGGCTGTGTGGACTGCCTTACCCTCATTCACAGCTCTAGAGACTAATTCAAAGAAGTCAATCAGGTTCAGGAGACAAGATCGGCCCTGCACGAACCCAAACTGGGTGGGGTCCAGTGTTTTAAGGTCGCCAATGTCTTTGTTTATAAGTTCCATGATAATATGTTCCATGGCCTTGCAGATCAGGCTCATCAGACTGATGGGGCGGTAGTTCCCAGGATCCAAGGTGGATCCCACCTTGTGGAGTGGGATAACTTTAGCTGTGCACCACTCAGTGGGCATGAAGCCTGAGGTGAGGATATGATTAAACATGACACTTAGGTGAGGTGCCAGTTCATTTTGTAGTCCATGTAGTACACAGCCTGGGATGTCATCTGGTCCAATGGATGCTGTATTCTTAGCTTTGGAGAGTGCATTTTTTACCTGTGTGGCCATTGTTACTGGAATTTGGCAATCTTCCGGTATTGAGATGGGTCATTTAGGGGGTTAGAGGCAGATGAAGTTGGCACTGAATCGATCTGCCAGGATATTGGCAATATCCTTGGGATCAGTATATTTAATGCCATTCTGTTGTAGCTCAGAGCAGATCTAAACATTGCCATTTAGATTCTTGACATAGTTATAGAATGCCTTGTGGCTGTCTTTGGAATCTTTGGCAATTTTATTTTCATAACTAGCTTTTGAGGATTTTATGAGGGATCTCAGCTTCTTACTGAGGCTGGTAAGGGAGATTTTGCATCCTGGGATTTTCCTCTTTTCTGCAACAGTTTCTTCTTTTTGTTGTAAAGTTTGTTTATGGCAGGGGACCACCAGATTGGCTTCCTTTTTTGGAGGAAAGCATCTTGGTTCTATTTGGGATGGCACAATTCATGCAAGAGTGGATGTGCTCATGCAGTGCCTTAGTGTAGGACTCAGCAATCGAACTTTCAGTTCCCGTCTGCATGGGTGTCATGACGTTTGTAACTTCTGACTTGAGTAGCATGAAGTTGGATTTGGAGAAGTTTTTTATGGAAGTTTCCTTACTGGGGGTGGGGGTGGGATGTGGATATTAAGGGTGATTAGCTTATGGTCTGACCTGACCAATGAGGGGGTGACCATAGGTGTGGAGCATCAATTTCCCATGTTGGTAATGACCAGGTCTAGGATATTAGAGCCCCTGATGGGACTATGGATTAGTTGAGGCAGGGCATTGGAATTTATGAATTCCAAGAACCGTTGGGCAAAGGTGTTAGTACATGAGTAGTTTTCCCAGTTAACGGCAGGGTAGTTAAAATCACCCAGTGTTAGGGTGTTTGGTTGTATATTAATATTTTATGTTTAGAAAGGTGTAGTGAGAATCCTGGGGCATGGTGGGGGATCTGGATCTGTAGCAAGCTACAATTTGGATTGCAGTCTTACCTAGTGTTAGTTGCACCTGGAGAATTTCAGAAGCATTGTGTTGGGCAACTAACCTGGTGATGTAAATATCCTTGGTGAATATGGATACTCCTCCACCTTTACTGTTTCAATCCTGGTTTGGTGGCCGAAAAGTTTGGTAAGAGTTGTAGCCTGGTATTGCAGGGGTGCTATTTGGAGCCTTGAACCAGGTCTCAGTTACTGCATAGATATCGATGTTCTCCATTTTTAGGAGTGCCTTGAGAGTGTGTATTTTGAGGTTTAGACTTCTAGCATTGAGTAGCATTACCCTTCAGATTTTGAATGCTTGTACCTATTACGGCGGTGGTTTTGTCCTTTGAACTTTGCCTAAAAAAGGCACTATAGGCTTGGCAAGAGCCTTTGCCAGTAACCTAAATCCCAGGGGCAATAAGTGCAGACCATCTCTGGCAAAGCATTGTGGTCTGTCGATCATATCATCCCAGGCAGACAGATACTGGATCCCCTTTGAATTATACCAGAAGCTTAGCCAATTGTTGAAGTCAATCATTTTGTCCTTATATTGTGGTATCATTCTGGGCAAAGGCAGGATGCTACTCAGGGCATAGGATCATACCTGCCTGGGTCACATGATCTGAGAGCTCTTCCATGTCTCTTTTCATGTAGTCCAGGGAGGTACATCTCAAGTCATTCACTTCAACATGGACAATGACAGAGTCATATTTGTACTTGTTGTGGAGTGACTTGAGGGCATGAGTTATGTGGTAGATCCTGGCACCCAACAGGCAGCTCACTGTAATTTTCTCCTTGTTCAGCCTGGTGAGTGGGACATCAGAGTGCCTGACTATAGAGTCACCTATAGCTGGGTGGCACACTGGTGTTGTGAGCTATGTGACACTTTGGTTGTGATTGGTGTTTGTTTGCGTTTCAACTTCGGAGGTCCTTGTTGCTTGTGCAGGTTACAGTTAAGGGCCTCCGCATATGTGGATTTAGTGTTGCTATGTGTGGCTGTTCATGTGAGTTTAGAAGGGCTATGTGTTGCTTGAGGTGTAGTGCCGGTGTTAACTTTCTCCTCTTGACTGTCTAGCACAATCATGGGTGGAGAGGGCTTTGCTTCCAGTTTGGCTATGTAAGTGCATCTCTCACAGGTTATAGTGTTGGGTGGTAGGAGGAGAGTATTGTCTGTGTACAGGAAGCAATTGCTGCATTGCCCCAGTATGCCCAGATTCACCAGGTGGACAGGAAAAATCAATGGAAGCTGACCCCTGGACATGCCTGGTTTGGTGTTTTTTTTTTTTAAGTACAGGAGCTGTTTTCCCTTACCTTAGCAATGTACTTTGCAATTATAGGCTGTTTAGTGCCTATGATTAATTTCTCCTTATTAATAAGGACAGTTGAGTACTTGTATCAGTTTAAGGCTTCCTAGTGCTTTCCAGCAGGTATTAGAGCAATTGCTAGTCACAGGGATGCTTAAAGGTAAGATGAAAAAAAATGGTTTATCCTAAACACTGCAGTGTGCACTAGAGAAATTAGATGTGAAAGTAGGTAACTTAAGTTTTACCTATCTAAAAAGGTATGTTTTAGTGGAGAGTCACTATTTTTAAAACAGCAAGATAGATTGAAAGGGGGTGATCACTTTTGTATTCCGGTACTATGGAATACAGTAGAATGGCCAATAAATTTAAATAGTTGAAGGGGGGTGATTTCACAAAATGATAATTTAGTGCTTACTCACACAAGCCAGTGAAAGCAGAGAGGAAATGAGATATATGGTCACATTAACATAAGAGGCAGGCAACTAGAAAGACAGAGGTATTTAAGAACATGACAGTGGCGGGGTGGGGAAAAATTATGCCTGACTCAAAAGAGACAGAGCTGTGGGGTCTTTTGAAGTTTTAATATGCAGTTAAAAGCAGAACTCAAGCAAAACACAAGGTAAAGAAAACAAATCACAGCACTCAAAATATAAAAAGACAATAAACTAATATAAAATACAACAAATAAAAAATAAACCAACCTTTCCCTCACAGCAAAGTGTAGCAGAGTCTGGGTGAGCCTTTCCAATAAAGGCAGACATGGGAGTATAACTCAATAGCACTTACTGCAGGGGACACCTGCATAGAATGTAATTAATTAACTGCAGAAACTTTAAACAGATATTCCAGGAATACAGCCATACCGGAATTACACATTTTATTTCTGACTGAACATTGTTGATGGACACATACTTGCTATCGATTGTAACAGTCTGTGAAATCTAAAAACACAATTATCTACTCATTATATGGGCTACCTCACCCATTTACCTGTAGTTCCTATGGAGAGAGAAATTGTGAGCATTACATGTTTGCTGCTGTGATATTTACTGCTACATACCACTGGATTAAAACCCCAGACTGTGTGTAGAAAAATGTACTATTTACAGACCATTTAACAAACTGAGCTACTGAGTCACTGCTGATTACTGAATGACTGATATTTGTCTAGAGCTCACCTAGAACCAAAATATGACTTGGCAGTACCAGTACAGTGTTATACTAGACTGCAGTGACAGTAGAACACACATGCATGGAATACAAGCATAACACAGAAAGTAAGCTTTATTTAAGTATCAACAATGCTGGTGTACACATTTTACTGTTAGTGCTTTGTAATATCTGTGAAGTCAACAAACAATATTAGCTCATGGAGTGGGCTACCTCACCCATATACCTTTATTACCTGATGTCTGTGGATGACAGAGTATTATGTGACCAATATTGGCCTAGAGACAGCCTTGAACAGTACTATGAGTTAACCAATACAGGTTGCAGCCATTAGATTTGCATTCTACAGCTATTACAGTGTTACACTTGAGTGCAGCAGCCTTACCTTACAGACTCAATACATACAGCTGTACTGCAATGGTTACTACAAGACAATCCTGATGTACACCATTTTCCTTGCTGTTATTGGTATTGTTTCATGTTTATATTGAACTACAGTTGGTATTATTCATTTGTTGCACTACATCTCTAATTCCACATTTATTTTACTACAGACTTTATTGTAAATACTTTGTTGCAGTTACTGCTTTACTCTTTCTTGCTTATTGCACTACAGTTAGCATAATACATCTGTACTCACCGTACTCAAGGCGCAACCTGGCCAAGCACCCAGCATGAGACTCAACATTATGAGCCCTCTCAGTTGCAGCTGTTGGGAGAGAAGTACAATATTATGCATACCAGTTTTGCAGACATTCAGCTTGAATTTAGTTAGGAGAGCAGAAAACATACTTCCATAGCTGTGGGGCATTCCGTTCCCTCGCTTCTTGGATCCAGGTGTCCAAGGTCCCTCTCTTTCACCTTTTCAGGTCATTATGGTGGTGATGACACTGCTCACCTGTGCAGGGGATACCAGTAACACTGGTGAGCTGTCTGGCCAACCAGTCCCAGGCCTCTGCTTTACACTCCAAGCCATGAAAACTGCCCCGCAGCAGCCTATTGCCATGGTTTTTCACAAGGAGCCCAACCATAACCCTGGAATCCAGAATGCCCCACTTCTGCACCCAAAAGTGCTTACCTTCTCCTTCACTGCCAACCATATTTACAGTAGATAAGACTCCAAAGAATGATGCAGATTCCCACCTATTGGGCTTAATATAGGCTGGTTTCCCACTCTTACATGTCACTGAGCACCATTCAAAAAATTGCCACATTGCTTAGCATTGTGCAAACCAGCTAAGCAGAGCTGAGCTGTGAGCAAACACGCACAATCATGGTTTTAGCAAAGCTGTGCACCATGAAAACATTGCCAACCGATGCCATGTTTATGCGGTGCTTAGCAGGTTTTAGTACAGTTCAGCATAGCATAGCAGAGTGCAGCAGAGCCATATTTTAAAATTGTGTTCATAATGTGTACAACAAAAATACATAGATGTTGTCCCTTGCATGTATTCGAACCTTGGACCCACTAACATAAAGCCATAACTCTACCCATTTAGCTATGTAGATATTACAAAATCTACTGTGCCTTCATACCACAAGCTACCTGCTAGTAGTGCTGAGCACCATGCTGTTCCATGCAAGCACACTTAAACCTGCTTACACACTTAAACATATTAGGAAATAATTAATTAATTACATCTGGTTTCTATTTTTAGATGCCTGGCAGGTGTCAGCTGACTATCTGTGAGCACAGCTTGGCATTGCTGCACTCAGCAGTGCAAATTGCAAACATGCATTTTTAAAAAAGATTTTAAAATAAAATTAACATAGGACATTATAGAGCATCATAACATTTACACATTCAACAACTGACATACTGCATGACATTGCTACAGTGGCGGGACCATTGCAGGGAGTCTCATACTCATCTGCAGCCATGGTTAGCCACTGCACCTCTCCCTACAATGATTCAATATCCATGCTCCTTGGCTCTCCCTCAGCAGTGTGTCATCATTAATATGCATGGCTCGCTGCTGAGGGGGGAACCATGGCTGTGTACATGGATACATTCCATGTAGGCTCTACCTGGTGCCTACATGGATTTTATTAAATCCTGGGGAAAGATTTTATCTTGGTTTTAAAATGAATGAAAGGCATGAGGAGGTAAAGGTACTATGAAGAAAATATAGATCCCTTGGTCAAACATTCAGAATATTGAATGTTTATAATGCTGGCACATGCAATCAAATAGTCATATGATCACAGAATAACAGCATTACTTAGTGGGATGTCACAGTACAGCTGGGACTGGGACTTTGTCCTTTCCATGCTGTGGTCTCAGATGAGAAGTCTTGAATCCAGAGTATTTTAATGTAGAAGGCAAATGTTACTGAGGATTGATTGCATTCAGCAAAAAACTCCCATCACCCTTTTCTGAAGCATATCCAATTTTGTTGCTCAGATACTTCACAATGTTTACTGTTTTTGATAGTGCAGACTGGTTGTCTTGTGTTTTCTTTTTTACAAGGGAAAAAGTGAGAGACAAACCAAGCCACAAAGCTATTTACACTAATAGCAGTCTATACATTAACTATGATAAGAGAAGCTGATGGACAAAATGAGATCATTTAGAAAAGAATAAGAGGTTCAAACAGCATTATTTGAAAGTATTGAGATAACATGGCAACGTATGCAATTACATTAAGCATTATCAAGCTCCCTTGGATCAAAAGAAGTATGATTTCTCAGTCAAAATCATAATCTTTATATAGTACAGCTAAATCAATAGCCTGAAAAGTATTTTGCATTTCTTTGCAAGCAAGCACACTTCTTTTCTGCAGGTATCCAATCCGCCATGCTAATGTTGATGATGTCACATCCTTCTCTGTTAGCAATGCATTCTGTAGCATCCAACAGCTTTCCTGGCCTAGATTAAAGAAGAACACAAATCTTGCTATAAAAAAAAAAAAAACACTCAAAATACATCTCTCTCTCTTTAGATTTTTTTATAACATCAAAAGTCCCCCCCAAAAAAACAAAAAGAAAAACAAAAAAAATTTGGAAACAATTTCATGATACAACTCATTCTCTTGTTAGCAAGTCTTCTACAACATTAGAATACAATAATTTTATTGTTTAACTCCTAAATATCTCTTTACAATATCTGTGGTCTTCATAAATATAATAGTTATTCCATATAAAATATAAATATTTGATTTTTTATTCTTATTTTTCCTAAATTATTATTCCAGTTTCTTTAACATGAACTTCCTGAAGAAGCAATAGAAATTCTGTAAACTTAAAGTTCGGTTTCTTTTAACCAGTTTCCTGGTATCATTTTCTTTGTTATACCTAATATTGTCCAAAAAGGGAATAATAGCATTTACACCTTCTTGTATTGGAATATTATATAAAACCATATTTTAAACTTAGAATTGTCTGATCATAATGCTTTGACAAATTCTGTTTGCTCTTCAGTAACTATCAAGTTTTCTACATTCAACAAAATAAATTCCCAGTTTGTGTCTACATCTTCTTTACATCTTCAACATATGCAGCTGCTTTTATTTTTGTGATTTTAGATATTTTATATGGAGTATAAAGTTATTCATTTATTTTTTATGTGTATATTCTCCAAAATAATGATGTTATAGTGCACTTAATAGATCTTAACATTAGTTTTCAATGTAAATTCCCTTTTTCCATTTTTAAGTATTTGTGTCCAATAGTCATCTACTGAACATGAAACTTGTTCTCTTGTCATTTTACATAAGTTACATATTACAGTTAGACATTGCCCATTGTTATTCTCATTTTACATAAGTTACATATTACAATGTGTTACAATGTATTGAATGGGGCTTCCTTCATTGAAGGTTGTGCATTAGGCCCGGCAAGCCAGCACGTAAAAATCTGCTGCCAATCATTAGCGGACCAGAGTTCCGCTGTGGCGACCCCTAACAGGGAAAAGCCGAAAGACACAACAACAACAATAACATATTACAATGTATTACAATGTATTGTTATTCCCTATATAATTTACTGCATTTGTGTACGCTGATTATTTAAGGTATTCTCTTAAGGTAGATTCTGAAAAGTTCTTAGTTCCCTTAAAATGTATACTCTTATGGCTTGTACAATTAACCAACTTACTTTGATACATTATATTCCTCCATTATTTTTCACTTGTTTTAACGTTTACTCTTTACATAAAATCATACTAAGGTAAGAATTTCTTTTCTCCCAGATACAACATTATGTTTTCATTTGCTGTTTCTAGTAAACCTATATTCATTCCCAATGGATAATAACCAACATTTTAAGTTAATGTGTTTGTATGTGTAGTTTTTAATAGTCTCTAGTGTATTTTCTATATATTTTGAGTCAGTAGATTAATTATATTATTTTGAACATAATTTAGGATCATGGGACCATAGGAGGTTACTAGGTTAATGACCCCAGGGCCCTTATAAGCCTAGCCAAGTTCAACCCATGTTTCCAAGGGGGTCTGGTTCAACCAGACACTAAAATCAGCACCTATCTCCCCATCCGATTGTCCAAATTGTGCTTAAATAGGGTCAGTGTGTGGCTTTGTTTAACATGAATAGGAAGCTTGTTGCAACCTCTGTGAGACAAATCTGTCTCTCCAGTAAGTTGTCTTGATGTTACATACCAGGTTAAGGTCCTTTGAGTGAGTGACCCATGTGCCATTTGACTTGCGAATGTGCAGCATTTCCATCAAAGCTGGGAGTGAGATTGCTCTATATGCAAGGTACAGGTTGCCGCTGAGCAGTCTTTATGACACAGAGTAAAGTGGCAATGATTTCAGTCTGTCCACTTAAGAGAGATCTTGAAGGCCCTGAATTTTCTTCATAAGGAACCTTTGTGGCCTCTCCAATTGCTGCAGGTGTTTGGAAAGGAACATACCAAAGGGAGCATTGTACTCTATAATTGGCTTGATGAGGGAAGAGTACAGGAGGGTTATAACCTCCTTTTTTCTGGAGGCAATGCCCTTACTTATGAGATGAGCAATATAAAAAGCCCTTCTTATCACTGTGGAGACATGGTGATCAAAGTTAAGTTTGCTGTCAACTTCTGTGCCCAGATCTCTCACCACTGACTGTGTGCTTAGGGTATTGCTATTGATGTGGTAGTTTGCAGGAACATCACCCTTGCCAAAGGGGATGATAATGCTTTTTTGCATTAAGTTTAAGACCATGACTTTGGTACCAGTCATTAGTCTGTGTAAGACCTTTTTCAAGGATGTTGACATCGCTAGGGTTTCAATGATCATTCCCAGTTTACAGTCATCAGCAAACTTTGTCAGCCACAGTCCTTTGGTTTTAGCCTGAACTTCAGAAAAGTAGATTCCAAAAGGTAAGGTCCCAGAACCTATCACTGTGGAACACCACTGGTTATGGGTGTGCTGGAGGAGATGGAGTCTCCTATTCTGACCATTTGAGTTCTACCAGTGAACCAGTTTGCAACCCACCTGACAATATATGGGTTGATACTCAGCTGGGTGAGTTTATCAATGATGCCTGAGTGGGAGTTTGTGTCAAAGGCATTGGCTAAGTCTAGGTAGGCCTTATGCACAGATTTGCCTTCTTCTAAGGCTTTGGTGACTGTCGTGAAGTAGTCCACCAAGTTTAACAGGCATGATCTCCCCTTGACAAAGCCAAACTGGGTGGTTTCGAGCAATTTGGAGATTTCCTATATCTTTGTTAACAAGGTCCATAATGATTTGTTCCATGGCCTTGCAGATAAGGCTGGTCAGGCTAATAGGTCTATAGTTCCCAGGGTCTGTGGATGCACCCCCTTTGTGCAAAGGGATGATGGTACCTGTTTTCCATTCCACTGGGACAAAGCCAGTGCTTAGGCTGTGATTGAAAAGCGTGCTCAATGGTGATGCTAATTCCTGTTTTAACCCATGTAGAACACAGCATGGGATGTTGTCTCACCTCATAGTGCTTGTGTTTTTGGCCTTGAAGAGGGCATTTAAGACCTGCCCCTCAGAGATACTTGGCAGGGGACAGGTGTTTGGGATGCTTTGGAGTATATGTTGTGGGGACAGGGGAGTGAAGTTTTCACTGAACCTGCCAGCCAGCAGATTTGCTATAGCCACACATTCTATATATGTAGTACCATTAACTACGGGTTCAACACAAATTTGGGCCTTACCTTTGACATTATGGATGTAACTAAAGAATGCCTTGTGGTTGTCCTTAGTTAGGGAAGCTAAACTGGATTCATAGTTAGCTTTTGAGGACTTCACTAGGAGTCTTACTCACTTGTTTAAGTTGAGGAGGGTGTGTTTCCAGTTTTGAGACCATTCCTTCCTACTCTTAGACAGCAATTTTTTTTCTCATATTGTATAGCCTATTAATGCCAGTTGTCCAGCAGGCAGGTTTGTTTTTCCTTGAAGATCTTGCTTTGATTCTATCAGGTACGGCAGAGTCAATACAATTGTACAGGAGCTTGTATAAAGCATTGGTATATACTCAGCATAGGTGCTTGTTCCATCAGTGGGTCAAGGGCTATGAAGCCATTTTTGCCATCACATAAAAGGTTGTAATTGGCTTTGGAGAAGCTTTTTTAGTCTAGTCATTGCTGGGCGGGGGGTCTTGTGTTTTACTTACTGTAGATCACAGTGCAAGTGAAGTGTGCTGTTTCTTTAAGAAATATGTCTAGGTTGTATGTGCACATATAAATACCAGGTACATGCATTCCCTAAGGTCATTTTGTAAGAGAACCCAGAGTGAGAGCATGCATGATCACTGCTGTTAGTTTGTATATAAGTTACTTAAGTTAAAGTCAGTAAACATCTATAGTGATGTGTTTGTATAAAATAAAGCTGCTTGAACAGAACCCATGAAGACTCTTCTACTGTGTCCAATGTAGGAGAGCGACATGGTGTCAGAACTGGGATCACAGAGAATAAGATGCAGAGCCATGAGGTGCAGAGATGACCGTGAAGGTAAAACCAAGAGAAATGAGTACAAAAAGAGCCAGAAAAGAATCAAAGCTAATGAGAAGTAGAGAAAACTGATTATTTGGTAGAAGTGATAAAACAGGGTATTACAGGGGCACAAACTGCATTACCGAGCAAGCAGAAGGCATGAAAAGTTTATTAACTAAAAATAAATGTTTAAAATAAAGGTATTTTATGAAACAATTGACAGTAAAGCAAAATGAGCACATTTAAAGCAAAATGAGTATGTTTAAAGATAAAACAAGCATGTTTAAAGTGAAACAAGTGTGTTTAAAGCAAAACTGTTTAGAGTAAAACAAGCACAAGTAAAGTACTTTGGGAAAGAAAAGGGCTTAAACAAGCATCATGAATATAATAAGGGCAAAAAGGGCACATTAAGCAAAAATAAAGCAAGGTGACTGCTGTGTTTTGGCAAAGTACTATGTTTTAGGCATAACTATGACTTCTTATTTTATCAAGGGCATAACTAAAGTTATTGAAAGCATCTCAAAGTATCTAAAAGTGCTTACAGTGTATGCTTATTATTGTGCATATATTTTGAAGAGTTTATTGTATGCAAGGTGTAATTATTCATGAAATACAGTCAAAGTATAGCCATTTCAAAAAGTTTCTTATGCTGGTCTTGTCTATTCACAAAGTGCTACCATTGCATAATGTTTCTTGCACTGTAAAGAGCTGTCTAGCATGGTACCAGCATTTTGGGGACATTTCAGTGTGCTGTGTGCAGATATTCGCAAAGTGCAATTACTTCAAAATGTTATGAGTTTTGGGCAAAAGAAGTCCGGTTTATTCACATCGTGCAGTTATTTGATATGTTTCTTACACTGATAAGAGGTGATTTCTTGCAAAATTATATTACAAGAGTATTACAGTGCCGAGAGTTTATTCCATTTGCATCGTAGAGTTGTTTGAGATGTTTCTTAAATGATGATAAATAACTTTAGTATAGCAAAACGATATTAGAAGAGTATTACACTGCCCGAGAAGTTTATTTCACAAAGTCCAATTATTCAAAGTCACTATGAGTTTGTTCATTAGCATAATTTTAAAAAGCCCAAAATGTACAAATTCAGAAGCACAAAGGCATTGGACAATGTTACAAATATTGGCATAAGTTTCTGGCATATGTGCATGTGTGCATGTTTGTGCTTATTTGCAAAACCCTTCACTGGTATTTGTTAATATGGCAGTTGGATTTTGAAAGCCCCTACCACTTGTATTTGATCAGAATAGTGCAATGAATTGGAGAATATATGAGCAACAGTATGATATTTTTATACAAGCAGCTTATGCAGATAGAAATGCATGCATCAGGGTATTTATGATAAACCTATCTGGGTCAGAGGCCATAGAAAGAGAGCATTCATTTGTGTATGCACCAGCAGTATATGAAGGTGAAGACCATCATATTGTTGTACAGGCTGAATCAAGGGAAGACCCTGAGTGTTTGAAGCGCAAGTTCAGAGAAATCTGTAACCCCCAGACAAATAATACATCAGAGAGACATTTGTTTTACACAAAAGATCAGAAACCAGGGGAAACATTTGCAGCTTATACAACTGACCTGAGAAACAAAGCTAAAACATTTCAGCTTGGTGACTTAAAAGATGAGCTGATAAAAGACAGGCTTGTGTGTAATATTAACAGTGCTGCTGTGAGAAACATTTTACATCGTAATAGTGATTTAATGTTGAGCAAAGCCATAGAGATTTGTCAAATCCTTGAGGCAAGAGAAAAACACACAAGTATGCTTGCGAGTGACAAGAGCATAGTTTCAGTGGGCTCCAGAGCAAATCTAGATAAAATGCAACATGTGACAAACAAAAGCAGGCACAAGCACATGGTAGTTATGGGGTTTCCAGGGAAGACATGTAGCTTTCTAGTAAGTTCTAAGAAAGGAGCTTGTTCCAGCTCAGTGCAGTACAAGCATGAATCAGCAAAAGCCAAGTTTAGGTTTATTGTTAACTGTCACAATTGTGATGCAAATCATGAGTTTAAAAGAGAAAAGTGCTTAGCATTTGGTCAGCAATGTCACAAATGTAAAAAATGGAACCATTTCCAAAACTTTTGCAAATCAAATAAGCCTCATAGAGTTGTAAAGAAAGGTCACACAAAAAAGCAAGTTGATCAAGTAGAGCTGAAGCAGTAAGCTTTCTATGTAGATGGTGTATCACTGCTTGATGAAAGAGGTGATGCAGTGAATTTTTTAGCAAGGAGAGAAGTGTTTTGTACTGTACAGATTATTGGAAGATCCACAGAGCTTAAAGTAGACACTGGTTCAAAGTGTAATGTTACTGTATATCAGAAGACACATTTGCTAAAGTGAGAGCTAACAAACAACTCAATGTAGCTAGTAGTTTGAGACTTGTTGGTTATGGAAGTGAAGAAATTCAAACTGAAGGTTCAGAGATGCTTTCATGTTATTTGGCCAAGAACTGTTACAACTTGCTATTCTATGTAGTCCAAAGACCAATGCAATATTTACTGGGTCTCAAAGATAGTTTAAGAATGAATCTGCTTTCTTTTGCTAAAGAAGTTCATCATGTAAGTGCATTTCCAAGTTATAATTTTTCTAAAGCCAATTTCCCATATTTTCTGATGTGATCTCTTGCATGGTAACTATCTTTTTCATTGACAAAATAGGTTTATACATTCCTTTAGTACGTTTGTCACTCACTTCTAAGATCAGTCCTGAAATTAGCTCCAAAAGGTAGCCTCTCTGTGTGAACATTGTTCCCAAGAGTTTGCATTCCTCTTGGAAATCCTGTTCAGTAGAAACTATACGAGCTGCTCATACTAACTGACCTTTAATTACTGAACATTTTGGGAAAAAGGGTGGCAGCTGGTAAAGTGTAAAAACGTGTTCGAATATGTTTCCTTCCTGTGTATTTTTGCCTGGTAACATTTCAAAGCAAGGTTTTTTGATAAATTAATGTCTAAGTAAGCTATCCTATCAGTATCAAAGGTGGAAGTGAAACGGAAGAAATCAGTTGAGGTGTTAAAAATATTTAATACTGTTTCACTCGACTTTTGGTTACTATTAAGCAGAATAAAGATATCATCTAGATACCGTGTGTAAAAGACTCATTTGTTTTTAATACTGTCATTTTTGAACACATACTCAGACTCCCAATGAGCCATCACTAAGTTAGCAATGCTAGCTCCACAAGGGGAGCCCATTGCCACACCTATTTTCTGAAGAAAGAAGTCTCCAAACATAAAGAAATTGTTATATAAAACAATTTCCAAGAGCTCTTTCACAAGTGAAATTTCATCTATTGTAGCCTTATTCTTAACCATAACTCGAGTTACCTACTCTATACCAGTATCTTGAGGTATATAATTGAATATATTTTGTTCAATTCGCCCCTCTATGAACATATCTAATATACTATCCTTTATTACCGAATATGCATGATTGGTCTCCGAGCGGGAACTAACTTCATAGGCAGGGTCATCTAACATTTTGCTCTGGGTTAATTAGTTGATTAATCAATTAACTTACAGAGGCAATCAACTTCTCTAATTACAGAGCCATCCACTGACAATAGTAAAATACTTATGCAAAAATACTAAACAGCATTCACAACCAAATAGTGGTAGTAATAAATCTAAGAATAAAGGGAAATTCCAATAATACTAATAGTTATGGTAATAGCTGATATAAAAAATGGTAGATATAAGAAAAACTATATATCTATATATATTATTTATATATATATATATATATATATATATATATATTAAAATTCAAAAAACTTGAATTTTTCCGAGGGAAACCAAACAATGGTACAACAAGAATCAGAGGAAAACGAAAGAGAGGAGAGAAACAAGACTTGAATTTAATGTCTTATGGCACTAATGAATTACATGACAACTTAGTGCAACACATGATCCCTTTGGTCAATGAGTCTTGTGACTTTTCACCTTCTGAAGATGTAGGAAGTGTTTTTTCTAGTCTCCATTCAGGTCCATCTGACCTAGTGCCTATGAGAAGTAAACCTATAATTATTACCAATAGGACAAATGATTTTAAAGTGTACAATTTTTCTTCTACTGATATAGGTTCAGACATGGTGGATTTCTTTTCCAAAGGTAACACATATGTCCCTAAACAAAATTGTGACTTGGTGAGAACAATTATAGATTTAAAACCTTTCACGAGGAAATTGAACTTTAACTTGATGATGGGGTCTAATGTAACTACAGTTCAAGATGACCAATTTAGAATTCCTAGTACTTTTAACCCACCCCTTCATCCACTTATTTCTGTGTTTGAACAAATGTGTGAACTAGATATTCGCTTTAACGTTAAACATAGAGGTAAAATCCATACTAAAGATCCTATTTTACAGAAAGAGAAGGATTTTTGGAGTTTATTAAATTACATGATATTAGAGTCTGTAAGCCTGATAAAGGAGGGGGACTGGTAATTTTTGATAACATGGATTACTACAACAGAATGGTAGACCTGTTAGATGATCCGCCTATGAAGTTAGTTCCCGCCGGAGACCAATCATGCATATTCGTAATAAAGGATAGTATATTAGAGATGTTCATAGAGCGAATTGAACAAAATATATTCAATTATATGTCTACACAATTTCCAAGGTCACCCTACCTTTTTGGAATTCCCAAAATACATAAAGATTTGGGTAATCCACCTATGAGACCTCTTGTCGATGGACGTGGGTCACCCACTTACCCATGTGCCAAGTTAATTGACTCTATTTTACAAAAATTTGTTAAACTTGAGTCACAAATTTGTAAGGATTCCTGGTCATTTTTAGAGAAGTTAAATGGTTTGGACTTCAACCCTAACTACAACTTCCTTACCATAGATGTTAAAGACCTCTACACCAGTATACCTCAAGATACTGGTATAGAGTGGGTAACTCGAGTTATAGTTAAGAATAAGGCTACAATAGATGAAATTTCACTTGTGAAAGAGCTCTTGGAAATTGTTTTATATAACAATTTCTTTATGTTTGGAGACAACTTCTTTCTTCAGAAAATAGGTGTGGCAATGGGCTCCCCTTGTGGAGCTAGCATTGCTAACTTAGTGATGGCCCATTGGGAGTCTGAGTATGTGTTCAAAAATGACAGTATTAAAAACAAATGAGTCTTTTACACACGGTATCTAGATGATATCTTTATTCTGCTTAACGGTAACCAAAAGTCGAGTGAAACAGTATTAAATATTTTTAACACCTCAACTGATTTCTTCCATTTCACTTCCACCTTTGATACTGATAGGATAGCTTACTTAGACATTAATTTATCAAAAAACCTTGCTTTGAAATGTTACCAGGCAAAAATACACAGGAAGGAAACATATTCGAACACGTTTTTACACTTTACCAGCTGCCACCCTTTTTCCCAAAACGTTCAGTAATTAAAGGTCAGTTAGTATGAGCAGCTCGTATAGTTTCTACTGAACAGGATTTCCAAGAGGAATGCAAACTCTTGGGAACGATGTTCACACAGAGAGGCTACCCTTTGGAGCTAATTTCAGGACTGATCTTAGAAGTGAGTGACAAACGTACTAAAGGAATGTATAAACCTATTTTGTCAATGAAAAAGATAGTTACCATGCAAGAGCTCACATCAGAAAATTTGGGAAATTCTGTAGTAACAGAATTGAGTGTCCTTGCCACACCTGACTCACCAGAAACAAAGTTCATTACAACCTATAATACATTCAGTTACCACTGTATAGGGATACTATGAAAGAACTGGGTTATTTTTGCAAGTAACCCTAGTATATTAAACAAATTGGGTGAATACCCGGGCACTATATTTAGGAAGGGTAGGAATTTGAAGGTATTATATGAACAACACCGGAAAAAACAACCAAAAATAACTGGTATGTACAAATGCCAAAATTGCAATTTTTGCAAATTAGTAACTGAATCCAACAGATTTGAAATAAATAATGTTCAATATAGAGTGAAGTGTAGGGCCAATTGCAACACTAGAATGGTAGTGTACCTGGCTAAATGCCAGGGATGCCAGGCATTTTACATCGGTAAGACGGAGAGGAGACTCCGTGACCATATGTATGAACACTCATATGCCATTTTCAGGAACAAACAAGACAATGCCCTAGCTAAACATTTGGCAGAATTTTCTGGACATCAGTTTAGATTTTTAGTTATAGACCAGCCAGAGCTCGATGTTAGAGGTGGTCCTGCACCATTGCAACTCAAAGAGCTGGAACTATTCTGGCAGATTAGACTTAATGCATATAATCTACCAGGTATAAATGAGACCTGTAGTTTGAGCAGTGTGTTAAAGCTTAAAAGTCTAAAAAGATGAATTTAGGAAAATGTATTAATATAGAATGTCAGATTATTCTAATTAATTACTCATTTTTATATACATTTGGTTTTAACAAGAATTAGATATAAACATATTTTAGATAGGAGAAGCTGTAAAGTGAATTGTTGATATATGTTTCATTTATTTATATTGAATGTTCACACTGAAATCTACTCTAGTATGGTTTTACTTGTATATGAGAAATGTTCTATACACAAGAAGGACACATATCGATATGTGTTATTTAGTATATATAAATAATATATATAGATATATATTTTTTCTTATAGCTACCATTTTTTATATCAACTATTACCATAACTATTAGTATTATTGGAATTTCCCTTTATTCTTAGATTTATTACTACAACTATTTGGTTGTGAATGCTGTTTAGTATTTTTGCATAAGCATTTTACTATTGTCAGTGGATGGCTCTGTAATTAGAGCAGTTGGTTGCCTCTGTAAGTTAATTGATTAATCAACTAATTAACCCAGAGCAAAATGTATATATACTCACAATGTGATTACCTTTGTTGTCTGAAGAAGTTTGCTGACAGAGCAAACGAAAAGCGCTTAATCTTATTGTATATAAGTTACTTAAGTTAAAGTCAGTAAACATCTATAGTGATAAAATAAAGCTGCTTGAACAGAACCCATGAAGACTCTTCTATTGTGTCCAAAGTAGGAGAGTGACATGGTGTCAGAACTGGGATCACAGAGAATAAGATGCAGAGCCATGAGGTGCAGAGACGACAGTGAAGGTTAAACAGAGAGAAAAGAGCACAAAAAGAGCCAGAAAAGAATCAAAGGTAAGGAGAAGTAGCACAAACTGTTTACTTGATAAAAGTGATAAAACGGGGCATTACAGGGGCACAAACTGCATTACTGAGCAAGCAGAAGGCACGAAAAGTTTATTAACTAAAAATAAATGTTTAAAATAAAGGTATTTTATGAAACAATTGACAGTAAAGGAAAATGAGCACATTTAAAGCAAAATGATTATGTTTAAAGATAAAACAAGCAGGTTTAAAGTGAAACAAGTGTGTTTAAAGCAAAACTGTTTAGAGTAAAACAAGCACAAGTAAAGTACATTGGGAAAGAAAAGGGCTTAAACAAGCATCATGAATATAATAAGGGCAAAAAGGGCACATTAAGCAAAAATAAAGCAAGGTGACTGCATGTGTTTTGGCAAAGTACTATGTTTTGGGCATAACGACACCTTCTTATTTTATCAAGGGCATAACTAAAGTTACTGGAAGTATCTCAAAGTGTGTAAAAGTGCTTACAGTGTATGCTTATTACTGTGCATATATTTTGAAGAGTTTATTGTATGCAAGGTGTAACTATTTCATGAAATACAGTCAAAGTATACCATTTCAAAAAGTTTCTTGTGCTGGTCTTGTCTATTTACAAAGTGCTACCATTACAGAGCGTTTCTTGTACTGTAAAGAGCTGCCTAGCAAGGTACCACCATTTTGGGGACATTTCAGTGTGCTGTGTGCAGTTATTCGCAAAGTGCAATTACTTCAAAATGTTATGAGTTTTGGGCAAAATATGTCCAGTTTATTCACATTGTGTAGTTATTTGATATGTTTCTTATACTGATGAGGTGATTTCTTGCAAAATGATATTACAAGAGTATTACAGTGCCTGACAGTTTATTCCATTTGCATCACAGAGTTGTTAGAAATGTTCTTAAAAAGATGATAAATGACTTTAGTATAGCAAAACAATATTAGAAGAGTATTACAGTGCCCAAGAAGTTTGTTTAACAAAGTCCAATTATTCAAAGTTACTATGAGTTTGTTCATTAGCATACTTTTAAAAAACCCAAAATGTATAAATTCAGAAGCACAAAGGTATTGGACAATGTTACAAATATTGGCATACGTTTCTGGCATATGTGCATGTGTGCATGTTTGTGCTTATTTGAAAAACCCTTCACTGGTATTTGTTAATATGGCAGATGGATTTTGAAAGCCCCTACCACTTGTATTTGATAAGAATAGTGCAAAGAATTGGAGAATATTTGAGCAACAGTATGATATTTTTATACAAGCAGCTTATACAGATAGAAATGCATGCATCAGGGTATTAATTTTGATAAACTTAGCTGGGTCAGAGGCCATTGAAAGAGAGCATTCATTTGTGTATGTACCAGCAGTATATGAAGGAGAAGGTGAAGACCATCATATTGTTGTACAGGCTGAATCAAGGGAAGACCCTGAGTGTTTGAAGCACAAGTTCAGAGAAATCTGTAACCCCCAGACAAATAATACATCAGAGAGGCATTTGTTTTACACAAAAGATCAGAAACCATGGGAAACATTTGCAGCTTATACAACTGACCTGAGAAACAGAGCTAAAATATGCCAGCTTGATGACTTAAAAGATGAGCTGATAAAAGACAGGCTTGTGTGTAATATTAACAGTGCTGCTGTGAGAAACATTTTACATCTTGACAGTGATTTAATGTTGAGCAAAGCCATAGAGATTTGTCAAATCCTTGAGTCAACAGAAAAACACACAAGTATGCTTGCGAGTGACAAGAGCATAGTTTCAGTGGGCTCCAGAGCAAATCTAGATAACATGCAACATGTGGCAAACAAAAACAGGCACAAGCACATGGTAGCTACGGGGTTTCCAGGGAAGACATGTAGCTTTCTAGTAAGTTCTAAGAAAGGAGCTTATTCCAGCTCAGTGCATTACAAGCATGAATCAGCAAAACCCAAGTTTAGGTTTATTGTTAACTGTCACAATTGCGATGCAAATCATGAGTCTAAAAGAGAAAAGTGCTTAGCATTTGGTCAGCAATGTCACAAGTGTAAAAAATGGAACCATTTCCAAACATTTTGCAAATCAAATAAGCCTCATAGAGTTGTAAAGAAAGGTCACACAAAAAAGCAAGTTGATCAAGTAGAGCTGAAGCAGTAAGCTTTCTATGTAGATGGTGTATCAGTGCTTGATGAAAGAGGTGATGCAGTGAATTTTTTAACAAGGAGAGAAGTGTTTTGTACTGTCCATATTACTGGAAGATCCACAGAGCTTAAAGTAGACACTGGTACACAGTGCAATGTTACTGTATATCAGAAGACACATTTGCTAAAGTGAGAACTAACACACAACTCAATGTAGCTAGTAGTTTGAGACTTGTTGCTTATGGAGGTGAAGAAATTCAAACTGAAGGTTCAGAGATGCGTTCATGTTATTTGGCCAAGAACTGTTACAACTTGCTATTCTATGTAGTCCAAAGACCAGTGCAATCTTTATTGGGTCTCAAAGATAGTTTAAGAATGAATCTGCTTTCTTTTGCTAAAGTTCATCATGTAAGTGCATTTCCGAGTTCTAATTTTTCTAAAGCCATTTTATCAGAGTATGCTGATGTTTTCAATGACAAGTTAGGCAAACTTCCAGTTGTGTATTCCATGAAGTTAAACTCAGAGGTCACTCCAGTAGTCAGACCAGCAAGAAGAGTTCCAATAGCTATGCGGATAAAGTTAAGGCTCAATTGGATAAAATGGTGCAACAAGGTGTGATTTGTCCAGTCACAGAACCAAATGAATGTGTGTCATCCATGGTAGCAGCTTACAAAAAAGGCTCAGATGAAATGAGAATTTGTATTGATCCAAGAGATCTGAACAAAGCATTAAAGAGACCATATCATCCAATGGGCACAGTTGAAGAGGTGGCAGCCTTAATACTGAATGCCACTGTTTTCTCTGTCTTGGATGCAAAGAGTTCATTTTGGCAAGTGATGCTTGATTGCACATTTTCATTTCTAACTACTTTTGATGCTCCATTTGGCAGATTCAGATTTCTAAGGATGCCATTTGGAATAAATTCTGCAAGTGAAATCTTTCAGCTTGCAATGGAATGCATTTTTTTGGGTTATCCTTGTGCCATAATCACCATCTTCTTCAAAATAACTTACTCTCTAATACCCAACACGGTTTTAGACCTTCCCATAGTACCACCACTGCCCTCCTCTCCTTTACAGACACTATCAACAAAAATCATAACCAAAACACCCTTTCCTCAGCACTTTTCTTAGACCTGTCCAAGGCTTTTGACATGGTCAACCACCAAATACTCACACACATTCTTCAATCTTTGTCACTTGAAATTCAACCTATTAACTGGTTTAAATCCTACTTAAATAATAGACATCAAGCAGTACTCTGGAACTCCACTCTATCTTCCCAGCTACCAGTTAACATTGGTGTCCCCCAAGGGTCCATTCTGGGCCCCTTCTATTCTCTTTATTTATCAATGACCTCCAACAAGTAGTCCCTCAAGCTACATGCATACAATAGGCAGATGATTCTACACTAATTTGCTCAGCAAAATCTGTCTCTGAACTTCACGCCCTTACTCAACACATTTTTAATTCTGTAGAAGAATGGTTTTCTCAACGCTGTCTCCTACTAAACCCAAAAAAAACAAACTCCTCCTCTTCACACCTTCCAGTAAATCTCCCCACATAGACTTTACAATAACATCTAAAAATGCCACACCTATATCACAAGATTATACTACAAAACTACTAGGCGTTACCATTGACAACAACCTTAACTTCGATACCCACATAAGCAACACTTTGAAAAATATTAATAAAAAAATAGGCTCTCTTTACAAAATCAAACCTTTCCTCACTCCAGATTCTAGAATAACTATTGCCCACTCACATCTTATCTCACCCCTTCTCTATGCCTCACCCACTTATACTAACTTATCAAAAAATAATCTGTTAAGGTAGAAAACTCCTACCACAGCATAGCCAGATTTCCCACAGGCAACCCTTTTAGAACCCACCACTGTACTAATCTAAAACAAGTAGGTTGGCTAGAATTTCAGCAACAACTAAAAATTAATCAACTAGCCATAACCCATCAACTTCTATATCAACCTAACAAAACACCTATACTATCTACTCTTATTCACCCCTACCACAACCTAAACTCCCTAAGATCAGCACACAAACTTCTTTTAAATATTGACAAAGCAAACAACAAAGCTGGAGACTCCCTCTTTTCTAACACTGTTGGAAAACACTGGAATCTCCTCCCCTATGAACTTTCTTCTATTCCCTCAAACTCTCTTTAAAAAGAAACTTAAACTCTAACTTAAATCACAATGGCTGTGCCCCTGTAGTAATCCTGACTAACTTTAGCCCCCGACACCTGACTACATTCTACATCTTTTAGACCACTGTATCTACCTCATATTTACATCCACTGATTCTATATCTCCTTCTCACTATCTACAAATGGGTATTTATATGTGTATATATATATATATATATATATATATATATATATATATATATATATATATATGGGTCTACTTCTTTTGACCTAACTTTCATTTGCCTGACACTCATTTGCCTGAGACCAAATGACTGAAATTTCATTTGCCTGACACTTCATTTGCCCTACAAGTATTATTAGCAAGAAAATGGAATATGCCCCCTTCCACACTGCAGTGCGACCCTGAAGTTAGAATATATAGTTAGGGGCAATATTACATCAAAAGTTAACAATATCATAACTATATATTCTAACTCCAGGGTCGCACTGCAGTGGGGAAGGGGGCATATTCCATTTTCTTGCTAATAATACTTGTCGGGCAAATGAAGTGTCAGGCAAATGAAATTTCAGTCAAATGGGGTCAGGCAAATGAGTGTCAGGCAAATGAAAGTTAGGTCAAAAGAAGTAGACCCATATATATACATGTATAATTATTTCTATATATATGTATTCTTTCCACTTCTTATACCACATGATATACTAACATATCTGCCAGGCTTCTTCATACTATCCTGTATCCTCTATTACTACACATTATGCTAGTATTCACCATAAATACCACTTTAAGCAATATTTTGTAATAATATTCTTATCTAAATGTTGTACTTTCTGCAATTTGTACTTTATAACTTTGTCACCAGTTAAAATGTTATCTTTATTTGCCTATGTTCATGTACTGCTGTAAAGTTTTTTCACATGTTTTGTTTAATGTAATTTCATTTTGAATGTTGGAGCTTATCTCCCCGGGCCTCTACTGAAAATGGACATATATCCAGCTAGACTAGCCCGGTCAACAAATGTAAAATAAAATAAATAAATAAAAATAAATAAATAATAGTAGATGATTTATTGGTTGAAGGCAATGGTGAAGCAGAGCCTGACAGAAACCTCAAAAAGTTCTAGACAGAGCACATGAAGTAAACTTGAAACTCAATCCTCTAAAGTGCAAATGCAGACTTCCAGAAGTTACATACTTAGGTCATTTGTTTATGAGTGCAGGATTGATACCAGACCGGACCAAGCAAGCAGCTATTCTTGGGATGTCACCACCAGATAATGTACAAGCTCCACAATGTTTTCTAGGCATGGTCAACTATTTAGGCAAGTTTATACCAGACTTCAGTGAGTTGGCAGCACCTTTAAGAGAGCTAACATGCAAAAATATTGCATGGTCATGGTTGGAACAGCACCAGTAGGCATATGAAGACCTTAAGCAGAAAATTGCTACCCCACCTGCATTAAGATACTTTGATGTGAACAAACCAGTTACTCTTTCCTGTGATGCTTCAAAATTTGGTCTTGGTGCAGTTATACTTAAAGAGGGCAGACCAGTAGGCTATGCATCTAGAACACTAACCCAAACTGAGATGCAGTTTGCTCAAATTGAGAAGGAGCTTTTGGCAATAGTATTTGCATGTTCCAAGTTTCATTATTATATTTATGGTCAAGCTATTCAGATTGAAACTGACCACCAACTTCTAGTTACTATTCTAAAGAAGCCTATGCATTCCACTCCAGTGAGATTACAAAGAATGATACTCATATTGCAAAAGTACAATTTCAAAATGGTCTACACAAAAGGCAAATTGCTCTAGCTGGCTGATACCTTATCCAGATCACCCAGAAATATGACAGAACAGATTGATGCAGAGAAGTTTGCCTTTGATGTGATGTCTGTGCATAATTTTTCTACCACTAGGCTTGAGTTAAGAGATCACACACAGACTGACCAATTCTGCAGAAGCTCAATCACTACATTAATGTTGGATGGCCATGAAAGCAATCTAGTGTACCACCTAAAGTGCAAACCTATTTCCTTACATAGATGGATTGTTGATGGAAGATGGCATTATTTTCAAAGGTCCTAAAATAGTTGTCCCTGCTTCCTTACAACAAGAGTATATCCAGATTTTGCATTGTGGTCACCCAGGATCCATATCCACTAAGAGAAGAGTGAGAGAATTAGTATTTTGGCCTTCATTACCAAAAGACATTGATAAAGTACTGTCTTATTGTTCAGTGTGCAATAGTACTAGACCACATTTGCTAAGAGAACCACTTCAGCTAAGTCCAGTTCCTGAACTACCTTGGTCAACAGTTGCAACTGATATCTTTGGAACAATCAACACTACTTGGTTTTGATAGTTTCTTATTTGAAAAAAAAACATAAGTAGCCCAAGTGAAGCTGCTGCATTGGACCCACTCACCAAAATCGATGACATGGTAGTATAAATCACAAAACAGCTTTAATCGAGTCAGTAGATAAATCCAGAAACAAAATGGATAAGTGCTTTTGTCTAGATAATCTAGACTTCATCAGACAACAGTTAAAACATAGTTACTTCCTTTTATACAAACCTAACAGGAAATGTCATAGTTTGAAATTAATTAGAATGACTTCACATTAAATATTCATGAGATAGATAAAATTTCATTCCACTTCATTTTATCTATCTTATGAATATTTAATGTGAAGTCATTCTAATTAATTTCAAACTATGTCATTTCCTGTTAGGTTTGTATAAAAGTAACTATGTTTTAACTGTTGTCTGATGAAGTCTAGATTAGATGAAAGCGCTTATCCATTTTGTTTCTGGATTTAGCTACTGACACGATTAAAGCTGTTTTCTGATTTATACAACTGTGTCATCTATTTTGGTGAGTGGGTCCAATGCAGCAGCTTCACTTGGGCTAATTTTGTTTTTTTGGACTGGTTTGTGCTTCTGTTAGATTCTTATTCAAATTGGTTTGAGATTGGTTTTATACCTAACCTAACATCTACTGCTGTTATTCTTCTTTCAGCTTTTTCCCGGTAAGTGGTCGACACAGCGGATCACCTGTTTGCTCATGATTGGCAGTGGAGTTTTACAGTGTCAAGTTGCCAGCCCAGTGCCCAACCTTCCACAGAAGGCACACACATGCACACACTCACACCTAGGGCCAATTTAGAGTGTCCAATCCACCTACAGCATGTCTTTGGGATCTGCGAGGAAACCGGAGCACCCGGTGGAAACCCACGCAACCACAGGGTGGACATGCAGACTCCGTACAGAAAGCACCACAGCCAAAGATCGAACCGGAGAACTTGTTGCTGTGAGGTGGCAACACTAACTGCTGCACCACTGCAGCCACTCCTAACATCAACTGCTGTTATTACTAAGTTGAAACATCATTTCTCAGTTCATGGTAGTCCACACAAAGTTCTTTCTGACAATAGTACTCAATTTACTAGCCAGTTGTTTCAGAAATTTGCAAAAGAATGGGACTTTGTACATGTCACTAATATTTCTGAATATCCTCAGTCAAATGGTCTAGTTGAACGTGCAGTGCAAAGTGCAAAGCAATTACTTGAAAGGTCAAAGTGTGACAATGCTAATGTGTTCTTGAATTTGCTTAATTTCAGAAACATACCTTGTGATGATCTTCTTGGCTCACCTGCTCAAAGACTACTTTCCAGGCAAACTAGAACTACGCTACCCATTAATTCCAGTTTATTGAAGCAGAAACCTAAGAACAATCAAACAATCAAAGCTCAATTGGTTAAGAAGTGTGATATCCAGAATTCTAGTTATGACAGATCGAGCAGATTACTTCATCTGTTGAGGGAGGGAGAGATGGTACGAATCCAGACAACAAAACATTTTGATCAAATTGGACAGATTTCAGGCATTTGTGCTGAGCCAAGGTCCTACCTGGTAGAATCTGAAGTTGTGGAATATAGGTGGAACTGTAAACATCTTTTTCCTGTACCAGAATCATCATCACCATCACAACATTGTTTCTGTGATGCATTCTTCAAATCAATGAGTGAATCAGACACTGTTCCCATACCAGAATGCCTTCAAAATTCTGATTCCTTTCCAGAAAATGTTCTGCACATTCCACAGGTCAAACATTTTACAGAGACAGTTCTAGTTGCTAAATCTAATTCCTAGTTTTATGTCATACGATATTGACGAGTATCAAAGCCTAGTGTGAAATACACAGCAACATGGGCTTGATTTTGTATATGTATATATATATATATATATATATATATATATATATATATATATATATATATATATGTGTGTGTGTGTGTGTGTGTGTGTGTGTGTGTGTGTGTGTGTGTACTTAGGATTGTATAATGCATGACCAAGAATTACCTGTGATTTCTGCATGCTAAATAGACTCGTAGCATTGTACAATCTATTTCTCAAAGACGCAGGATGTAGACTGAGTACAAGTGAAGTGTGCTGTTTCTTTAAAAAGTATGTCAAGGCTGTATGGGCCTGTATAAATTCCAGACACATTCAATCCCTAAGGCCATTTGTAAGAGCAGCCAGAGTGAGAGCATGCATGATCACAGTCGTTAGTTTGTATTAAGTTACTTAAGTTAAAGTCAGTAAACTTCTATAGTGATGTGTTTGTATAAAATAAAGCTGCTTGAACAGAACCCATGAGGACTTTTCTATTGTGTCCAAAGTAGGAGACCGACAGTTAATTCTAGCGAGACTGATTTGTGGTCAGATCTCATTAGGGATGGCCACACACTGGGGGTGGTGCAGAGGTCTCCCATATTGCTGAGCACCAGGTCCAGGATGTTTAAGTCTCTTTTTGGTGTGTCACCCAGCTGGTCCAGGGCATTGAAGTTAATGAAGTCCAGGAGCCTTGGGCAAGTGAGTTAGATAATGTATAATTTACCCAGTCTATAAAGGGGTAATTGAAGTCACCCAAAACCAGGGTGTCTGGTTGTATCTTGATTGAGTCAAGTAGATCCAAGTAGACTGAGTGGATGTCCTGATTCATGGAAGGGGTCCTATAACTGGCAATGACCTGAAGCAGGGTCTTATCTGCAAGTCAATTGCACCTGACGTAATTCAAGGGAATCATGCTGTTTAATCAATCTTGAGGTGTATTTATCTTTCATGAATATTGATACACCACCTCCTTTAGTTTTCATGCCTTCAGTTTGTGGTTGAAATGTGTAGAAGGAAATGTAACCTGGTATAGCTGGGGTGCTCTCAGCGGCTTTAAACCAGGTCTCAGTGACTGTACAAATGTCAGCATTTTCCAAGGTGAGGACTGCTTCCAGTGAGTGCAGTTTCCAGTTTAGACTCCTAGTGTTTAGCAACATAACCTTGAGGTTGTTTTAGAGAGTATTTTTATGTCAGGAATTTTGTTCTTGTGACATTACCTAAAAAGGTTGTATGGGGATGGCAAGAGCCTTAGCCAGTAACCAAAATCCCAGGGGTGACAGATGAAGACCATCTCTGGCAAAGCATCAGTGTCTGTCAACCATGTCATCTCAGACTGACAGATACTGGATCCCCTTTGAATGACACCAGAAACTAAGCCAATTGTTGAATCAATCATTTTTTGTTGTTTGTACTGAGGTATAATCCTTGGTGAAGATAAAATGCTGTTTAAGGCAAGGGGCATACCTGCCTGAGACACATAATCTGAGAGCTCAGTCATGTTTCTCTTCTTATAATCCAGTGAGATGTGTCAGAGGGACACATATGTGTCTCACAACTGGGTCACCCATGACTAAGATGTTTGTTTTTGTGTTATGCCTTAGGGTCTTGACTGGTGAGCCACTGGTGTGTGATATATTATGTTTACTATGTTCTGCAGAGGATGTATTATGTCAACCGTGCTTGTGTTTGCATTTGGGAGGTCTCTGAAGTTTAAGTAAGCTTCTTGTAAGGACCTCCGCATACATAGGTTTATGTGTTTCTGGTTTGGTAGGTGCAGGAGGGGAGGTGTGCATGTTGACAACCTGCTTAGTATCAGATGGACTGAGTGGTGAGTAAGAGAGCCTAGATTCTAGGTTCTTGATATAGATACATCTCTTACATAATGAATTTGTGTGGACTAGCAGAAGTGGGTTGTCAGTGTACATGACACATTTGCTACATTGCCTCAGAATGCCCATGTCGACCAGGTTGGCTGGAGAAATTGTGGGAAATTGTCTGTCTATAATGCTAGGTAAGTTGATGTGGTCAGAAAACAGGGAGAGGACAGGAAGGAACAGGTAAAGTAGAGGGCAGGAGACATGGACAAAAAATACAAAGGGCTAGTGGGTAGGATCTGTGTTGGTACCTCGGCAGCTTTGCTGAATGTATCACCTATCAGTGAGGGGCAGTCATGAGACCTCACCAATGGAGCACCAGCAGAGTATTAAGGGAAAACTTGCAGGCAAAAGTGTTTGCATCTATAACCACCAATGGTGTCCACTGCTGTGCGGCAGTGTGCTATGCACAAACATGGTGCTATGTAGCAAATGAGCACAAAATGATCTAAACAAATTAACCAATAAAAAAAATCTCAAAACAGAGCCCTGTTCCAGCAATCTTCAATCAGATGGGTTCTGACTGCACACTCCTATCACTAGGGTACAGGGGAACCCTCTCCAATAAAAGATGGTCTGGTTTAGTGCTGGAGTTATACAAACAGAACTAGATTCAGCAGGTCTGAATCTAATCTATGCTACAGCAAAGTGCAAACATTTAAAAAAAAAATCTGTTCAGATAAGCAGGCACAATAAGCCTTCAACCAGCCATTCCCAGCTCAGAAGGGCAGAAGCTCCCCTCTCCTCCCACAAGAGTGTAGGCCACAAACCTTCTTAATGTAAAATAACCGGCCTGAAACTCAGGTACTTAAACCAGAACTAAGACACTTTTAGAATAACAGACACACTAAGCCTTCAACCAGCCATTCTCAACTTAGAAGGATATAAGCTTCCTCTCTTGCCACAAGAGTGTATACCACAAACCTTCCTAATGTAAATCAATTAGCCTGAAGCCCAAGTGCTTAAATCAAAAGGCTTAGAATATCAGTTACAATTTAATCACATTATTAATAAGCAATAATAAATACAAATTAATAAATTCAATTGAACACTTTTAAGAACAAGCAGCAAAGCATAATAAAGTAATAAAGTAGGAAGAAACACAGATACAGTAAAAGCAGCTGAACAAAGTGCATTTTTTTTGGTTAAGTGGGAAAGGAGGAAGGTAATTAAGGTTGAGAATCTAAGGGGATGGGTCTTCCCAAATGATCTCTCTGTACTCAGTAGAATGAGCTGATGAAATAGGACTGGGAGAAGTGTCCAAAATCAGATTTATAGTAGGGACGGGCAACTCAAAAGCCACAAATTTTAAGAACAGACCAACAATTGCGTCAGTGGGAGAGTAAAATAAAATGCAGCCAGAGATCAGCAATATTCAGGTGCAGTACAACAAGCAGGACACCAAACACTTCAGTTAAAAAGAGATATTTCTAACTAAAAGAGCAATGCTGTTTCTCAGCTTTCCTCACTAACTAACTGATATTATTCACTGTTTGCAAAGGAATTCTTTGCTACAGTTTTAACTGACCTCAGCCAAAACCTCTTAAAACTCCAACCGAACAGAAAACTTAAAACAAATCAAATGTAATACAAGAATAAGATACAAAATAGAAGTGATCAAACCTTAAATGAAAAGCTTCAATTTAAAACATGAATATCTCTTATCCATTCAACTTGGTTATTTTGGATTTGTTAACATTACACAACTGTAAATGTATTTTTTCAAATTAGTACCATATTTCTTGTTCAGACTATATATAACAGTTTTAGAACTAAAGGATATAACATGGGTTTTTATATGCATATATCCCAGACTTCCACTATTCAATGTTTTAATATGTGTTTGCATTTTATTCCTGGCTTATTAGAATACTGCAAGAAGGTTATCACAATAATTGATGTTTTTCTTGTTGAAACAGGCTAGCAGTTTAAACCCTTACACTACCACTCTCTATCTTATTTCATTCTTAGCCTATAGTTTGCTTTACTGTTCTCCCTCTTTTGCATTTTTTTCAGGATGCAAGATTATTTCCAATATTAAGCAATATTGTTTGAACATTTAGCCTATTAAATAGTGAGGATAGCTCTCTATAAACCGCAATTCAATTTTTCATTAAGATAACCAAAGCCAAGTACTAGAACAACTGCTAAGACAGCTAACAACTATTTTATAGGTATAGAAATGACGAGCTAATGTAGAATTTAAAGCAGGATATCAAAACAGAAAAGAATGTGTCACATCCCAGCCAGTAATCCCCAAGTAATCTCAACGTTTTGATGCTACTCTTTTCTATTATTCTTATTTTTTTACTATGATTAGAGTTTTTATTTTACTGTCTGAACCTTATGAACACTTCTAGGACATTTATTAGATTATTTTCGGTTTGTCCTATTTCTATAATATGTGCAATCCAAGATAAAAGCTGACATTATATGTTGAATTTATAAGGGACCAGCAGGAATGGTACTTTTTCAAATGCCAAAATTGGAATGTTTTTGTGAATTTGGGAGATTTTATAAGACAAGCAATACCCACAGCTATTCCAAAGGACTGAACTTTACCTTTTTGCTAAAATAATATCATATTTTTCTAACATTTCAGTTGAGTGTACTGTTTCATGTAATATTTAGGTGTTTCCTTATTTCATAAAACTGTTAGAAAAACAATGGAAATATTTTATCCTAACATCTAAGGACATTTGCCATTTGCATAATTTTATTTTATTTTTTCTTTTAGAACACAACTGCCGTAATAGTGGCCATCCTGTGGACAAATAGTGACAAATCACATTCTCCCCACTGTATATTAAGTATTGTGCCATCAGAGCAGTAAAGACCTTTATTTAATTAGTGCACTAGGACACATCATGAAGTGACATATGCATGATAGCAGATATCTTGGGTAGGCAATTGACATACAAACAGTTTACAGAGTTTATCTCTCATGATATTATACCTTTCAGTATATGACCTCAGCAATGTTTTAATTTTACTGGTACTACTCTGCATGGTAGTACCCAGCCACTGGGGATGCACAATCCAGTGCATTTCTTTGTGCTGGTCAAAAGCCTGGATAAATGGGGAGGGTTACATCAGGAAGGGCATCTGGTGTAAAACGTTTGCCAAATGACATATGCGGACAACAATACAAATTTCCATACCAGATTGGTCGGGCCCTGGTTAACAACAACCACCACCAGTACTGTTAGCCAACAGGGTGTTGATGGAAATTGGGCTACTGTTGGCTGAAGGAGCAGAAGGAGAAGAAGAGTGGGAAGAGGCAGGAAGAGAGGAGGAAGGTTAAGAGTGTGGTAGTGAGGGTAGGAACTTTGAATGTTGGCAGTATGACTGGTATCGGGAGAGAGCTAGCTGATATGATGGAGAGAAGGAAGGTTGGTATATTGTGTGTGCAAGAGACCAGATGGAAGGGGAGTAAAGCCAGGTGAATTGGAGGTGGGTTCAAATTGTTCTATCATGGTGTGGATGGGAGGAGAAATGGGGTAAGGGTTATCCTGAAGGAATAGTATGCCATGAGTGTTTTGGAGGTAAAAAGAGTGTCAGATAGAGTGATGTTTACGAAGCTGGAAATTGATGGTGAGGTGATGAATGTTGTTAATGCATATGCTCCGCAAGTTGGATGTTCGATGGATGAGAAAGAAAAATTTTGGAGTGAGCTGGATGAAGTGGTGGTGAGCGTACCCAAGGGTGAGAGAGTGGTGATTGGAGCAGATTTCAATGGGCATGTTGGTGATGGGAACAGAGGGGGTGAGGAAGTGATAGGTAGTTATGGTGTTAAGGAGAGGAATGCAGATGGTCAGATGGTAGTGGATTTTGTGAAAAGGATGGGCATGGCTGTGGTGAATACGTATTTTAAGAAGAAGGAGGAGCATAGGGTGATGTACAAGAGTGGAGGACGATGCACGCAGGTGGATTATATCCTATGTAGGAGGGCCAGTCTGAAGGAGATTGGAGACTGTAAAGTGGTGGCAAGGGAAAGTGTAGTTAGACAGCATAGTATGGTGGCCTGAAGGATGACATTGGTGATCAAGAAGAGGAGGAGGCATGTGAGGGCAGTGCCAAGGATCAAATGGTGGAAGTTGAAAAGGGGTGCTTGTGAGGTGGAGTTCAGGGAAGAGTTAAGACAGGCACTGGGTGGCAGTAAAGAGTTACTGAATAGCTGGGTAACTACAGCAGAGCTGGTAAGGAAGACAGCTAGAAAGGTGCTTGGTGTGACGTTTGGACAGAGGAAGGAGGACAAAGAGACCTGGTGGTGGAATGAGGAAGTACAGGAGAGTATACAGAGAAAGATGTTGATGAAGAAGAATTGGGATTGTCAGAGAGATGACAAAAGTAGACAGGAGTATAAGGAGATGAGGCGTACAGCAAAAAGAGAGGTGATGAAGGCTAAGGATAAGGTGTATGGAGAGTTGTATGAAAGGATGGACACTAAGGAGGGAGAAAATGACCTGTACTGATTGACTAGACAGAGGGACCAAGCTGGGAAAGATGTGCAGCAAGTAAGGGTGATAACTGATAATGAGGGAAACATACTTACAAGTGAGGAGAGTGTGCTGAGCAGATGGAAAGAGTACTTTGAGGGGCTGATGAATTAAGAAAATGAGAGAAAAAGAAGGTTGAATGATGTGGGGATAGTGAATCAGAAGTGCAATGGATTAGCAAGGAGGAAGTAAGGACAGCTATGAAGAAGATGAAGAATGGAAAAGCTGTTGGTCCAGATGACATACCTGTAGAAGCATGGAGGTGTTTAGGAGAGATGGCAGTGGAGTGTTTATCCAGATTGTTTAATGAAATCTTGGAAAGTGAGAGGATGCCTGAGGAGTGGAGAAGAAATGTTTTGGTACCAATTTTTAAGAATAAGGGTGATGTGCAGAGCTGCAGTAACTACAGAAGGATAAAACTCAGTCACAGCATGAAGTTATGGGAAAGAGTAGTAGAAGCTAGGTTAAGAAGGGACGTAATGATTAGTGATCAGCAGTATGGTTTCATGCCAGGAAAGAGCACTACAGATGTAATGTTTCCTGAGAGTGTTGATGGAGAAGTATAGAGAAGGTCAGAAGGAGTTGCATTGTGTCTTTCTAGACTTGGAGAAAGCATATGATAGTTTGCCTAGAGAGGAGTTGTGGTATTGTATGAGGAAGTCAGGAGTGGCAGAGAAGTATGTTAGAGTGGTACAGGATATGTATGAGTGTAGTGTGACAGTGGTGAGGTCTGTGGTAGGAGTGAAGGATGCATTTAAGGTGGAGGTGAGATTACGTCAAGGATCAGCTCTGATCCCTTTCTTATTTACAATGGTGATGGACAGGTTGACAGACGAGATCAGACAGGAGTCCCTGTGGACTATGATGTTTTGCAGATGACATTGTGATCTGTACTGAGAGTAGGGAACAGGTTGAGGAGACCCTGGAGAGGTGGGGATATGCTCTCGAGAGGAGAGGATTGAAGGTCAGCAGGACTAAGACAGAATATGTGTGTGTGAATGAGAGGGAGGATAGAGGAATGGTGAGGATGCAGGGAGCAGAACTGGCGAAGGTGGATGAGTTTAAGTACTTGGGATCAACAGTTCAGAGTAATGGTGAGTGTGGAAGAGAGGTGAAGAAGAGAGTACAGACAGGGTGAAGTAGGTGAAGAAGAGTGGCAGGAATGATTTGTGACAGGCAGGTACCAGTAAGAGTGAAAGGGAAGGTCTACAAGAGGGTAGTGAGACCAGCTTTGTCATATGGGTTGGAAATGGTGGCATTGACCAAAAGGCAGGAGTCAGAGCTGGAGGTGGCAGAGTTAAAGATGTTAAGATTTGCATTGGGTGTGATGAGGATGGACAGGATTAGGAATCAGTATATTAGAGGGTCAGCTCACATTGGGCAGTTTGGAGACAAAGCCAGAGAGACGAGATTGCGTTGGTTTGGACATGTGCTGAGAAGGGATGCCGGGTATATTGGGAAAAGGATGCTAAGGATGGAGCTGCCAGGTAAGAGGAAAAGAGGAAGGTCTAAGATAAGGTTCATGGATGTGGTGAGAGAGGATATGCAGGTGGTTGGAGTGACAGAGCAAGATGCAGAGGACAGGAAGAAATGGAAGCAGATGATCTGCTGTTGCAACCCCTAATGGTAACAGCTGAAAGAAGAAAACTCTGCATGGTAGACAGATTTAATCAGATTTATATTTTGCTCACAGAACTTTATATATTTTTGAATTGCCTTATTTTAACATATAAATAATCTTTCACCAGACTTTATCCTTCTTACCAGAATAGTTTACCAAAACATATCATGGCCATACAGACACAACATCTGGAGGATGGGTTTAAATACACTTCCTTTAGAGGCTCTGAATATGGTCACAATAAAGCCTAATAATATTCACTTACTACAACGTTGATAACATACTTTTTATTACCTTTGTGGATTGTATCTTAGAGGATAATCTAAACTGTAATGTTTAACATTTTTCTGAATGTATATTTATGTCTTGTATTCATACTTCATTATGTACAACCTATCAGTGTCCAAGTTGTTTCTGTATGCATGTTTGAATTTAAGTTATAAGATTTCATCATACATGAAAATCTGCAAATTGTACTTCTGTTTAATTTGTGCATTCTGTTCATGTAATTCATGAAACAGTTTTTTCTGCCTCATAGCCCAGGTTGTGGCTAATTAGGGTCACTGATCAGAATACTCATCAGTTTAACAAATGAATGAATGCACGAGTGAATGAATAAATAAATTGTTATACCTTAATATTTAAAACTTTTAGACCATACTGGAAAGTCTTATAATTGTTTTAGAAGCTAACATTGCATTCCTGTTCATTGATGGACTAATTTTGTTTATATCTGTTCTATCTATATGCTTTGATGTGCTATAATATATATTTACTGGAACTTTCCTCCCCAGGCTTATGATGAAAATGGGTAACACCTTGATGGAACTTCCCAGTGAACTAATGCCATCCTTAGTGTTCATTTTGTTTCTTTGAAAGAAACTTTGATAAGCAGGCATAGTAGAAATATTTGAACCAGAATGTCTTCACTTTAATTCCTTACTATATATAATCCATCATATAACACTTAATACCTTCAGCTCCCTGTTCAGTGCTTTAGTGAACAGTCTGTGGTTAAATGTAACATTTGCTTAGAATATAGCTACACAAAATGGATCCATTAGAAAAAAATAATCTCCCACTTACATCAGGAATTAAAATAGTGCAACTGCAGCATCTACAAAATACAGCACCATTATATAAAGTTGCAAAACATAGCAATCAAAGTAAACACAATTTTTGCAGGAGATTTACGCCTACTTATGGGGGCAGTCTGAACAAATACCCCCAATTTCTAAATTTGTTATCACTAAGATCATACAAACTTGAAGAAAACTAAACATTGAAGAAAATCTCAATTTTTCCAGTTTTCTCAGAGTTAGACTCAGAGATTCTCATTACAGCATATCTGACAAAGTAATGTTGGATGCAATAAATCTTTAGTGTCATGAACAGCTCAGTAAATGACAATTTAAGTCTCAGTAGCATAACAGCTAGTTTATAGTTCTTAGCAACACAGCAGCTGTATACACTGCATCATTCTGTCTGCACATAAATAAATAAAAAGCAATTACTATCGTGTTATGTAAATCATTGTTATCTATGTTGTATTTATGTAAACATGATTAAAGTAAAACATATGCAATAAAATGGTTTAGAAGCTATAAAGATGGGTATCTGAGGGAAACTAGTTAGCATTTTTGTTAATTAGTCAGACAGATACATTTGATAACCTGGTTGGTGGACTAGTTAACAGATCCTTTTCAGCCATAACCCAGGCCAATAAGACAACATGGCTAAAGAGATAAGAAGTTGTTAACAAATTATATAGCTACAGTATAGGCAGACAAAGATTTCCTTATAGGATAATGAATGTTTTCAATTTATAATAAAGCACTAATCAGTTACAGAATAAATATCTGCAGTGGTGTTTGAAAAACTCATATGTACAATATTTACAGCAAACTTTACAAAAAACATTGAAAATCACTAGTTTCTTCTTCTTCTTTCGGCTTTTCCCGGTTAGGGGTCACCACAGCAGATCACCTGTCCGCTCATGATTGGCAGTGGAGTTTTACAGTGTCGAGTTGCCAGCCCAGTGCGCAACCTTCCACAGAAGGCACTGAAAATCATTAGCTTACAGTACATATATTTAACTTTAAGTGATTCCACAGTTAAAGTAGGCAATGCATTGTAAGAAATGATTATAATTAAGTAAACAACTGCATGTGTCATGAGGTGCAATCTTTAGCCCTTTACTTGGTAGCAAGAATAGGTGGAATCTTTCAGTAAGTTTATTATTTATTTTGTATTTGTGGACCAAGAAAGTCCAACTAGGACAGAGCCTATTTTGAACAGAGACCTAAG